>NW_007257476.1:167322-207583 GCF_000164805.1 Carlito syrichta
CCACGGGCTCAGGCAATCCACTCACCTCAGCCTCCCAAAGGCATGGGATTACAGGCTGAACCACCGAGCCCGGCTAGCACATCGTTTTTTAAAAGGCCCAAACTACATGGAGAGGCCACAAGGGACATTCTTGACAGTTTGGCTGAGCTCGGACATGGAGTTATTCCACCCAGGCAACATATGTGAGTGAAGTAGCCTCCAGATAGTTCCACACCCTGGTAATATGGGTTACCTCCAATATTTGAGTTTCCCCAATTAAGGTCCCAGAGATAACTAAGAATAGATAAGCTATCTCCATGCTGCCTTGTCCTAACCCACAGATTTTTTTAGTATAATAAAATGGCTATTGTGAAATTGGAGTGACTTTTTTACACAGCAGATAGCAGACAACTTTACATATCAGCTCCATCTTCTATTATTCAAGTCTATCTGTTTGGTAAAAAATACCAGTCTGAACTAGTCCATACGGTATCAGCCATTCTTTAACACAGCCATACTATCACACGAGTTTGATTCTTGTATGCATAAATTCCAAAATTATTTAAATAAATGACAGAAAAGGTGACTCAATGATTAAGTCACTGAAATTACAAACACCTTAAATTTATAGTATTGAATAATTCCTCCACTTTTCACACCAACTCTTCAGGATGGGAGATTTAACAACTTCAGGATACAAAGTTTTATTTGTCTTTCTTGATAACTACCTAACTGGCTAGTGGCTTGTATTGCTATGGATAGGACAATACAGACATAAAATCTATGGGATTTGATTTAAATCAGATTTGATAGTATAAATAGTAGTACTTGACTTAACAGCTACTGTTTAAATGTAAAGACCCAAATAATTTGCAGTGAGCTCAAAGAGGATTTTTAGTCAATTAACTGCTACTAGAGTGTCTTATAATTATTTGCTGTGTCATTTTATCCCTATCGGATAGATGGTCCCTAAGCAATCTAGTTGTAAACAAAGTAGCCCAAGTAGACAAAAGTTAAAAGTAATAATCCCTAGCTTCTGAGTTTTTCTGACTAGAGTGAAACATAGATTTTATTCACATTGTAACTGAAATTGATTTAGTAGTATGAATTTATTGAATTCTGAGGAAAAGGGAGGATACAACTTCAAGGACTAATTTTTGACAATCCAACCCTTATTTATAATACTCCCTAAAATATATTTGACCATAATTGTCTCCAGTGTTATCAACATTTTAGGATTATTATTATTTTTATTACATTTGATGGATTCTTGGATTTTGTCTGTCCTTCCACACCCAGAACATATGATATACATGGGTGTGTGTTTATATGTGTGTATGCAAATATATGTAATTGTGAAAACCAGATTGTATAGTACATAATGTATCTATTTTTATTTCTAGAACTTCACAAAACATATTGAAATAGATATTAAATTGGAACAGAAAATAGTCTGCCTAAATCTATTAAGATTAAGGGTCATTCTTCTCCTTTATAAAGTGAATGGGGCATTTATTAATATCAACATTTTCTTTATTGTTTTTTTGCCTAGCACAATGTAAAAGAACAACTTCAAATATATATTTTTTCGAATGGAAAAACCAATCATTAATTAAATGGCATTTACTTTATATGACTTCTAGGCTCTGAAAGCAGACTGAAATGAAATTCTTGATGTATCTATTTCTAGTTTTTTAACTACAAAGCCAGATTAATAAGAGCCTTAAACTGATAGGAAATATGTCAAGCCTTGGATGTAGTTAACATTCAAATTAAAAGAACAATTTGGCAACTGATCTGTCATCAACAAAAAAAAGAAAGAAAGAAAGAAAGGAAGGAAGGAAGGAAGGAAGGAAGGAAGGAAGGAAGGAAAGAAAGAAAGAAAGAAAGAAAAGACAGGAGAAAACCCAGGGTCTGGAAACAAATTTGTCTTTCTTAAATGCTCACTTTCAAGTGTGTCTGGTTTCTAGCCCAGTTTGTATCAGAAGGGATCAATTTTTTTCCCCTTTTCCCTGTTCTACTTTTGCACTGGTATTGTCTGAATCCCAGAGTGAGCAGCAATATATCATCTTGCTTCAACATCTGCTAGAGCCCCTCTCCTCCTAATCTGCCCAGATCCCCAAAGCCTTTTCCACCTGCTATAGCACCAAATGCTCATTATAGCGTACAGCTACGCCCTTCATTGTCCTTCCTCCCAGATCCTCAAGGTTAACGTGGAACAATGACTATTATTAAGTGGGGGCTTCAGGAATACATAAGCAGACTGGGCAAGGAGAGAGGGGGAGGGGTGCTGGAAGCACTGGGTAGAATGCCAGGAGAGCTGGCAGGAGAGAGCTGCTCGAAAGCTCTGGCCAATTTTCCAGTCGAAACATGAGTCACTGAACAGAGATGCCCTAGAAATAAATAGCTTCCCTGTTCTTTGCCCAGGACAAGCGGTGACCACACCCTTCAGTGGTTTTGTGTCAGGGCACTTAGGGGTATAGCTTGGAACAGCGAGTGCAGAGAGGGAGAGAAAAATGACCAGTCTGAGAAGGCTGGCAAGTCTAGAAGTTGTGTTTACGGCTTGGCCAACTGTAAGTTGTAAGCAATTGGAAGTTGTGCTGCCTCCTTTTTTTCTTCAAACCACCAACCTGTTCCTTCTGCTTGCATCATCACACCAAACACCAATGGAAAATTTGAGGCACATTAGATGAGACTTCAAAAAACAGAGCAATTCAGAATCTCTGATGGTCCTTATTCATCTTAGATTATCACAAAATCTGATTTTTTTTAAAAGGAATTTAACGGGTAGGAGAAGGCAGTTTTACTTAAATTTCCTGTCTTTGGCAGCTGTGTACCTCATTCCCAGATGCCATACTTGGTACAATTTCCTTTTAGTTTTGTAGGAGATATTTTAAGATGTTCAATGCTGTTTCCTTGGTGACATTCATAAGAAAAATCTTGAGAAACCACATGAATGAGGGCTGGCCTCTAGTTGGCCAGCTCCGCCCTGGACTTCCTCTCCTGTTAATGGACCACTGGGCAATGTCTCCAGCAGGATCAAGTCACTCACCTTTGTTCTTCATATCCTGGAAGAAGTATCAAACCACATGTTTCCCCTAAGGTCACCTAGTAAAATTGTACTTACCTCACCACCCAGAACCCAAGGTATTTTGTCCCTATTCTATAGCCTCACAGCGTGTCAATCTAAACATGACACAAGCTATCTAGCTCAATCACCACTCTCATCCACACACTGAGAGATGAATGAGCTCTCAATACAGTCCACTAGTTGCAAAATCATGTGGGCTAGACAGTTTTGTTGTTCTATTAAATGACAACATGCCTAAACTACCAAACTTAGAAGGATGTTGTAATTCCCTTTTCTTTTATTAAAATCCAGGTTTGGTGTCATAACTTAGTTTGGATAGACAGTTTTATTTATTTATTTTTTAACTATTGCAATTAAGAAAGAAGAATGACACACTTCTCAATTTCAGTTGAATTGATCAAGATATTAGATCTTCGTTTTGGATTCATGTAAGATGGAAAAGTAATTAGAGTTTAACTGGTGAACATTTCAGCAACATAATTAAAAAATCGAAAATCTAAACCTTTCTCTAAACATTCCATATATTAGCCCTCATTGTAAGACTGAGATATCAGAAGTAAATGCCATTGTGAAATACTTCATGTGGCTGTAGTTTCATATATAAGTAAGAAAGTTAGGGGAAAGTAGTTTTTCATTGAGCAAATTTTAGGAAGCATGTAGATACTTTAAAGCATAATCCTAGCTGTTGCTTTGACTTGCACTGTAATTGCTCTTTTCTTGTAGTACTGGGAAAGTTTTATTTGACTTCCCTGAGCCTTATTTCTACCTTATAAAAGGAGGGTAGCCATAGTATTTTACCTTCCTCATAAGGTTATTGTGAAGATTCATGAGAGAACTTGGGAAGGTCCCTGGAACATAAGAAGTGATTAATCAATTTAAATTGGTATTGTTCTTACTCAGTTCTATTTGAAGACATTTGCAAGACATTTTAAAAGTTTCCAAAGGACTCTTTTTTCCAAAGGATTTCTTTTTGTTCCCTTCTTTCCTTTTCTTCTCCTTTTATCTGATTTGTATTACATTTCTATTCAAACCTTATAAAAATTAAGATTCTGTTTTATTTGTTTTATGAAAGTTTACAATCTTAAATTATCTTATAATAGGATGTGACAACTATAAATACCCCAAATTAGGAAGAAAAAAAAAATCAGTGGCCAAGTAAGACTTAGACAGTTTGGGCTTCTGTAACAAAATACCATAGACTGTGTGGTTTAAACAACATAAACTTAATTTCTCTCATTTGTGGAACCTGAAAGTCTAAGATCAGGGTGCCAGAGTGGTCAGGTGCTATGTCCACACACAGCAGAGGTAGAGCATATTATATGGTGTCTCTTCTTAAAAGGACACTAGTCCACAGTGTGACCCCACTCTCATGGCCTCACCTGCATCTAACTGCCATCATCTCCAAATACCATCATGGTGTGGGGTAGAGCTTTAACATATACCTTTTGGGAGGGGCACAATTCAATTTATTTCAGACTGTTGTCTCAAAATCTGAGAACTGATATCATCAGCTTGATGGCAGGATTTTCAGTAAAACCAGTAAACTGTGATCACCAGGATTTTAGATTGTCATACATTTTGGCATTAGAACTACAACATTGAAGTTGCTTAGCTCTATGCATTATTTTAACCAAATTCTTCTTTGTCCTTAACAAGTCCCCTTGCATAACATCTTCAATCAACTCTTATGTACAATGGCCGGTTTCAAACAAATTCCTGACCCTTTCTCTTCAATGTGTTCTAGTTTTTAATTAAAAAAAAAATTCTTTGGCCAGCTTTATGCTATCCATCACCTCACTTTCTACCCATTAACCTTGACCTACTCAATCTTAATCAGGATCATCTCTGTGTTTCCCTTTGGTATCTGAAAATCCTGCTTTTGAGCCAAAATTCTCCTTCTAATACTTTTTTTCTGATCGTTTTCTCTGTCAACTATCCACATGAATCTCACCAAAGCATTTGGAATTCCTTGACCACTTCTCCTCTCTTTCCAGGAAAGTTAACTTTCCTGACACTTTCTCCCTTATTCCTCTCCAACACTTCTCACCCTGCCTTCTCTATTTCTCTTGCTCCTTGTTTAAACCTAAATCCAGGCATTCCCCTAAGGCTGGTTTCCTTTTCTTCCCTATTTTCTCAGCATTTCATGATACCATCCACGTCCAATGGTTTTACTTTCATATATGAATATAACAACTAGCAGTTTCTTCTTCTAACTTCACAGTTTAGGCCATCAACCTGGGACAGTTTCAAGAACGAGGCAAGAGGAAGTTTTTAACTGAAGACAGGAAGAACATTCCAGTAATAAAGACAATTATCTTTAGCAGGTTTCTCTAGCTGATGCATAATCTGACCTTTCTTTTCATTTAACATTCATTTTATACTGCTTCTTTCAATATAGAAAAACCCAGGTTTGTTCTATCCTGCTGTATCACAGTCCCCCTGCTGCTGTGAACTCACTTTTCCAGTGCCCTTTGAATATCTCTTAAATAACGTGTGCATAAAGGTGATTTTATCATACTTGTCTTCTTTTCTTATCATCCCATGTATGTTGTATGTTAGTAGTTTTATCACTCTTCTAGTAACCCATGCTAAATCTTTTTGGTGTCCTTACATTTTTCTCATTATAAATATATATAATACTCATCATGATTTCCATTTTTTCTTCTGGAGTTTCAATATTGACATTATTTTGTTCAGATTTTTGTTTTACTTTACCCACATTATTTATTTATTTATTTATTTATTTATTTATTTTTTAGTTGGAGTCTCACTCTGTCGCCCAGACTGGAGTGCAGTGGCCACTTCTGGCCACCGCAGCCTCGACCTGCTGGGCTCCGGCGATCCTTCCACCTCAGCCTTCCGAGTAGCCAGAATTACAGGCACACGCTACCACGCCCGGCTGATTTTTTTATTTTTTTGTAGAGATGAGGTCTCGCTGCGTAGGCGGGTCTCGAACCCGCGGGCTCAGGCAATCCACTCACCTCAGCCTCCCAAAGGCACGGGATTACAGGCTGAGCCACTGAGCCCAGATTTACCCACATTATTTAATTCCCTTCCATATGATTCTATGTTGACTGACCATTCCTGTCTTCAAGTTCATCTTTATAAGTCACTCATTTTCTCATATCTTTATTCACTTCAATGGGTTGTTACTGCCTATCAAACAAAACCTTAGGCCTTACCCTGACATTCAAGGCCTGTTACAAATCATGTAGTACCTAAGTTTTGTGTTGCAGTACCTGCAAGTCCTTTTCAAATAACCTGCACTGTTACAGTCAAATCCTACTTATCTTTCTTGAATGAATTTGGTTAATCATACATTGGTGGTACTGCTGCCTTCCGATGGTCTAAAGACTTCTCCACTATTTCCATTTGTGGAAATGTTCTTTCCTTTAAACAACACAGATGTCACCCTCACTTGGAGTCCTCCCTGTTTCTCCCTACTGAAGCTTTCATAGTCTCACACACACACACACACACACACACACACACACACACACACACACACACACTTTTAAAATGAAATTCCTTGTTGCATCCTATAATAGTTACTTGTATCTCTTCATTATCTCCTCTAATAGGTTAGGAAAAACTATGTGCTTAGAACCAGATATTATTTATATTTTTCTCTTTCTTAATCACATAAAAATTGTCTGAATTTATACATATTTTTTCAAATAACATAGACTAAATCTTGATAAATATCTTTGGAATAAATATGAATAAGATCACTAAATTACTACTATGAAAGATTCTGTACTTTTAATACACGTGTTGTTTCTAAGGAGATTGACTTCTTAAAATAATTATAATACTGCTAATGATGATGGAAGCAGCCTATAGTTTTCTGAATATACTTTGTTGTTAGAAAGACAAACTGTAGGCAGCTATATCACTCTGTTTTCTAAAAACCATGTTTGCCTGTAAAGTAGGATATTTTGCTTTCATTTGTACATTTGTGATACTGTTTGTATCTCAATTACGAGGAATAAAATTTTGAAAAAAATAATAACATTTTTGGATAAGAGAATATGGCTAACATTTGGTCATATTTATTCTGTAATAGAATTATAGTTCAGTTAATGAATGTCATATCTGTGAAGAAAATTATATCCATGAAAACAATACTAATTTAAATCTATACTGAATCATTCTTTTTGGCAGGAGATAAAACTTTAAATGAATGACCAGCCGGGCTTGGTGGCTCAGCCTGTAATCCCACGCCTTTGGGAGGCTGAGGTGAGTGGATTGCCTGAGCCCGCGGGTTGGAGACCCGCCTGGGCAGCGAGACCTCATCTCTACAATAAATCAAAAAATCAGCTGGGCGTGGTAGCGCGTGCCTGTAATTCCGGTTACTGGGAAGGCTGAGGCGGAAGGATCGCCGGAGCCCAGCGGGTCGAGGCTGTGGTGGCCGGAAGCGGCCACTGCACTCCAGTCTGGGTGACAGAGTGAGACTCCAACTCAAAAAAAAAAAAAAAAAAAAGAAAAGAATTACCAATTTTAAAAAGTTTCTATTACTCTTAAAATAATTTAATAAGCTATATGTAAGCCAAAGTTATTTTTTCTATTTAGATATGAGGAATAACATTGCTACCATCAGAAGCTAATTTTCTTAAGAGAGATAACAAAATGTTCTTTGTTCCTCAATTTTACCAAGATCCAGGAACTTTTAAGTGTTATGGTGAAAAAACTATGTAGAAAGTTCAGATTAAAAATTTGCACTAAAACCTTGTAAGAAAAGCTAATTATTTGAAGGTATTTGGAAGATACATCATCAGGAAAGCATGCAGTATAAAAGTCTATATTTAGTAATTGTTTGAAAGGAGGAGTCTGATGATAGGACAACAGCTGTGGATGGCCATGCCTGGGAGAGCCCATGAAAGACCTTAGTCCACTGAGGAAGGTTTCAGCATGGGTGACTGATATTTCCACGTGTTTCCTCTCAGTTAATACCTTCCAGTAAAGCTTCCCATGTGCTTCTAGAGCATCACCTACACCACCCACAGCACGATTTCTTGATTTGAATTACGTTTCATAGAGTGTGGGCAGCAGGAATTTGACTCAGCCAGACATTCGAGAATCTAGTGACAGCCCTGACTATTAAGTTCAAAAAGTCTCATCAGTGTCAAGAAAAAGTCTTAACAAAGAGAAAATAAAAATTTATAGAACATAAGTATTAATGTCTTGGAAACTTAAGCTGGAAGAAACATTTATTCTTACTTTGTGATTTTGCAGTTGAGGAAACAGAGACAAGAGAAAAAGTAAATAAATTGCCCATTTCCTGATCATTGATCCTGAGTTCTCGTCATTCAACCTGATAGACTGCCTTCTCTAAAGAAAACTATCATCTCAATTCAAGCACTTGAATGTCATATTTGATACAGTTAGTAAAAATACTTTCTTTCCCAGAGTCTTTTCAAAAAAGCAGGTCAAAAGAACAAGAAAATGTATAATAAATTATACAGGGCTATAATTTGGTTACATATCATCAAGTTCTTAGAACACTGAAAAGAATGAGATACATTTGAATTGCCACTGAAAGTTATTAGGATAAGCCACACATCTAATAAAATGTCCTCTGTCTAAAAAGTGGCAGCTTGTTTTTTCTTATGTGTTATTTTTCTGAATGAGTTGATGCGTGTGACAAAGAGTTGGTGGGAATTATTTCTGTCATACACCTAAAAGGCAGAAAGGCAAATCAGAAAGAATATAAGTTTACATTATCTTTAAATCTGCTCTTATGTGTCTTTCTTTAAACATTCTCAGGTCAACTGAGATCAATTACTCAATAAATTTCTATCTAAATACAAAGAAGACAAAACAATTGACTTCAGTGTTACCTTAATTTGTCATAAATATTATTGACTCAAAGGAAATTTTAAATAATAATAGCTCTACAACTGAAATTCATTTCAATAACTAGCTAAAAGGAAGATTGAAATTATCTTCCCAATACTTTAACTGTTTCATCAATGATCAGCCCCTGTTGAGAAATTGGTGACTTCTGGACTGTAACTATACCTGGTCACAATACTGATTACCTGTTGGAGACTAAGTCTCTGCTAAAATATTATATATATGCATATATAAAAATACTATGTATGCTCAGAAAAGGAACATATATATCATACACACACACACACACACACACACACACACACACATATGCACTAAGGAAAGGAATCCAGAGTTTTAAATATATGTACAGCAATTTGTGAAAAACTGTGATCAGCCGGGCTCGGTGGCTCAGCCTGTAATCCCGTGCCTTTGGGAGGCTGAGGTGAGTGGATTGCCTGAGCCCGTGGGTTCAAGACCTGCCTGGGCAACTTGGTGAGACCTCATCTCTACAATAAATCAAAAATTAGTCGAGTGTGGTAGTGTGCGCCTGTAGTTCCAGTTACTTGGAAGGCCGAGGCGGAAGGATCGCCGGAGCCCAGCAGGTCGAGGCTGCGGTGGCTGGGATCAGCCACTGCACTGCAGTCTGGGCAACAGAGTGAGATGCCAACTCAAAAAAAAATAAATAAATAAAAGTTGTGATCAAATATCTACTAGTCAAATGAACTGGAGTGGACAGTTCTGAAAGAGATACCCAATATGAACCAAATGGTCAGAAATTGGAAAGAGGAAATATATGATCATGAGAAGACATAAAAGCCCGAGAATGGAGCCAGTGGAAGGAAGGAAATAAACTATCGTCATGAAAGAATGGTTGATGGAAGATTTAGAACGATACAAAAAGAATAATTAAAAACCTAGCAAGTGGAGGCCTGGGAAATACTAAACGTCTCTATGGTTAAGCAGATGACAATGGTTATTTTACAGCATAGCCCTTGTAGACTATCAGAAAATTAGATTTTGTTCTAAATATCATGGTATAAATGAGAAAAAATATACAAGGACAGTTCAGAGGTGTTCACAAGAAAAGTTCACAAGGTCTCATTCAACTAATTCATAAAGCTCAGTGATCATCACAGCTTTTACCTATTACTCCCTCATCCCTGTCTCTTCACACCCACACACACACCTGCTGCTGCTAATTTCCTTGGAGGCATCTGCAAAGGTAAATTAAATAACCAGAGCTTTTTGACATCTCAAGACACCCAACCACCTAAGACACGTGAAATGATACTATGTGGTGAGGCACTATAAACCTCCAGTGCTTAACACAATTCAGTCCTAAAATTGAACAAATTGCATTTAATCAATTATACCTCAGTCTTCTTGATTATTCAAATACTTAATGATTAAAAACTTTAAAATGATGTTTTATTTACATGTATGCAAATAATAGATATAACATATTTCTTAGACATTTCAACAAGTATTTTTTAATTAAGATGAGACTAAACAAAATAACACATTGATAGCCACAAAATGAAAGTTATGTTATTACTGGTGTATTATAAGCACATATCAGCAGCCAAACATCAATATCAAATGCTTTGTCTGGCCAATACTTACCCCTTTCTGAGTAAAGTCCTATCTCTTGAGCAAGGCAAGATTTTCACCCCTCCTTTCAACCTAAGCAGTGTATGGGTCTGTTAGAATATTTTTCTAAAGACAAAACAGTTCTCAAATACAGAATAATTGTAAAATTCATTGTGTTTAGGGATTCGATTTGTTAACTTCAGAAGAGGGGCGCTTGGCACTTGTACGCTATTGGAAATTCCCCAAACACAGACAACAAAAGCTCAGTCAGTTTAATCAAATTATCAGCTTTTCCTCAGTCTGTGTTTAGTCTGTGTTTGTCTAATGTCCGGGTGCATATTTTCTACTTAAGAAAATCAATAAATCTGCTGCTTTAAAAAAAGGCACATTTCAAATGCAGTATATAGCGTATTGCACTATCTGATCCAGCAATCTGTCTGCCTCTGCCCACAGAAGGAAGGAACAAGAAACATGCCTGATGAGCTTATGAGATGGTTCAGAAACTCATGTTTAGAAGGGGGGGAAACGATGCCATTGAAATAGAGACACCACTCACTTCTGTTGTAGAAATGGGGGATCAAATGTATACCTGAAATATTTTTCTGCTGCCTTGAACGGTTATAAGCATGGGCAGAACTAATGTGATCTTAGCCAATGAAGTAGCTAAATTAGGTTTCTTAGGTAAAACATTTATCCTTCTAATGGTCTTTTATTGACATAATTGTTACTTTTCTATTTATCTTGAGGTCTGACAGCATCTTTTCCTTCATTATTTGTTGTTCTGTAAATATTTTTCAGTCTAACATACAATGTTCAATTTTCCAATGGTGAGAAATTCTCATTTTGCTCCAATAACATTTTCTCACATCCAAGTTTGCTCTCAAGTTCTCTGCTGCTGTCTCTTTATTTGTAGCAATGCTTCCTGCAAAAACAAGCACAAATGTGTTGTTTATATAAATCATCTTAAATATTAACACTTTTGATAAATAAGTAGTTAATTTATATTTGTTCTATAAAAAAATCACCTTACTAATAAAAAACAAATAAAAGTGCAGGTTTTTCTTAGTCCCATCCAGAAAAATTCAGAACTTTGGTGGTAAAAATTTCATTCATTCATTCTGATTGTATTAAAATTAGTACATTTTCTTACCCAGAAGGGTAGACATATATTTAATAAAATTTGAAAGCATTTAAATAAGGCAGACACTTTGAGAATAAGATAAAATTATTTTTCCTATTGATCGAGACATATAAACTTCCTGGAAAATGGATGCTACTTTTTTTTTTTTATCAATGATGGAGTGATAGACATAGGTTATTATACTAGAGTTTTTTGATCTAAAGATTTGCTCACTAGTAATCCTTAGAAAGGAGCTTGTCATGATGCACATCTTTAATCTCCAAACCAGAACTGATGCCTTTAAATGAGTTGGTTTGAACAATGACAGTACACTGGGTTTGGTTGCTAGAGAGATGTTATTTATGTTTTCTCCTTCTGTCTTTTTGGCAGTGAGAAGATAGAGGGAAATAGTGAATTCAGGCATCCAATGAATATGTCAAACATTAATAATTGCCCAAGAAAATGAAACTTTCAGGGATGTTTGCGTCTAGGTTTATGGGGGCAAAATATGAGCAGGCACAAGGAAAAGAAGAAAAAAACCACCTAAAATAGCAGCCTGAATCCGTGTTCAGTAAAGACAAATTTTGATTAGCTAACTCCCTCCTCGTAACAACATTTGATAGTAAATTATTTCTTTGTTTACTATAAAAATGAAGAAGTCACCATCATCAACTAACTTTCTTGCTTATTTCTAATAATTCTGGGGGGAATATTTCCATATTTGGTGCACAACTCTCCCTGGAACTGGATTGCTGTTTCCCCCCAACTGTTGTTTATGTGAAGAATTTCTAGTCAGGGTAAAAAAAGGTGTTGCTTGTGCAGAGAATACGTTGAGTAGAGCAGGCTAATAAGCTGACCAGTCATTAACTAAAACACAGCTGGGAAGAGGCTATAATCCCCCAATTTCCTTCACAAATGCAGTAAATAAATATTCAAGTGGAGCAGTGCACAAATTTGCATATGTGTTAAACAAAAGCCCAGCTGAAGATTTGGTTTAAAAGCTCTGCTAATGTTTCTCCCTTTTCTACCTACAATTCCTCTACCTGAAGACTGTGTTTCACAAAGGTTCCCATACTTCTCCCAAAATAGGAGTCCCATTCACTTCAAGAATTATCTCAGAAATTTTCCTTTTTCTAGCCCCCACTAGCTGCTTCATTGAGCCCCATTTTGAAGGGGAAAAATAGCCACCTATCAAATTAAGTCTGTTTCTTCTCCATTAGATAAGTTTGAGTATCTTTAACATATAACATGCCATTGACACACTTTGTGTTCCACCAGCTCGTGAATAGAACTCCATTTTTTGGACCTCAGAGCAAAAAATACTTAGGTAATAAAACTCTAAGTCTTCGCTATTGGTACAACTAATTTGCTGACCCCATAGACTTTAGGAAGCAGATTCAGATCTGCTTTCTAAATTCCGTAGTCTGTCCTCTGAGATTTCGGGCAAAAGATATAACAGGATGCTGTTCGGTTAATTATTCCTTAGAATGAGCCTCGATATCATTACAAATTCCCTACTCTGCCTCTCCTTTCCCTCTCCTGCCCTTATTCCTCAATTGTAATTTCTAGAGTTAGATTCTAGGACACACCTGACCTTAGGCTCTGCTGGTTGCTTATCCTGAAGCAGTGTGAGTCCCTCCCAAGGTGAAGAAATATAATTAGAAGAAAAAAAGATCATTCAGTGAGGAGCCTAAGGTAGGACACAAGAGGTTACTTTCTAAGGGAAAAAATAGATTGCAAAAAAAAAAAAAATTAACTGATTCTGAAAAGAAAAAAAAGAGTTCTACAGTTAAAGGAAGCAGCATGTCAAAAATTAGCAAGGTAAATTGATTTTTACTTGTTTTCAACACTGCATGTGACTGTAGGCAGTACTGCCTCACTCCTCTTCCTCAACGGAGAAAGGAAAACAAGAAGATATTAGTCGAAGGCCCAGAGAGTTCCTAGATTAAATGGGATGTGTGCTTTATTTCCCCTAGTTGTAAGAAGTGGACTGTCAGTATATATAATATATTTAATGTGTATGATGGTATATATAATGGTATCTATAATCTGTATATGCTATATATATATAGTTGCACACTATATGTAAATATATTCTTATATTTAGAAAACATTGTAGACTCAGCAAAGTGAAGTGCATTGATTTGAGCTCTGAATCACATCATAAGGAAATATATTATTGAAACATATTTTGGACCTTTAATATATTTTAATGTATGTGATAGAAGAATTATTTTTGCCAAGCTATTTTTAAGTACTTGGGTAGAAATCCTATTAGTGTCTCATTAGTAACTTGCTATACAACATACTAACATGTTTTAATACTGTAATACTGTAATACTCAGGAGCAAGTGTAGCTTAAGCATTGAAGCTTTCCAGAGCTGAGATAATAAAAGATTTTTTTCTCTCCTCATTCAATCACATTTACAAAGCATACTTGGAAGAAAAATCACTATCATATAAACGATAATGTTTTGTGCTTAAATGAAACCAGTCAGTAAATATTTTGTTTCTCTCTTTTTTTTTTTTCACTATTTTTTTTCTTTACGAAAATAAAAGGTTTAATCTCAGGAGGCTAGTTCAGACTTACACTCTAGCTAATGCAAGATTCAAGTTGTGTGAATTGTGCTATGTATCAATGAGCATTATTTTGAAAAAGAGGCTTCAAAACTTTCAAAATGCACCTAAAACATGGCAAAATAACAATATGAATCTCTCTGCTTTTTTTCTAAGTTTTTTTTCTCATTTTCTTAAGCTATTGCCACATTGGAGAAGCACTGAGTCACCATACTGGATCACACAAATGCCTGGTGAGAAGTCCCCAGGGGAACACCTGTTGAGTTGAGCTACTTACTGCTCCTTTTTAGGTGCCTGCTCGTTCAGTTGAACTTTTCATGACATGGGCCCCCTTCCAATTTTGTTTTATTATTTTCAAAGCTTCTGAAGGTTTACCTAAAACATTCTAGTAAGGTTCTGTAGTTAGTGTTTCTCCATAGGCACATTGGTGTACTTCCTCCATAAATTAATATTGGGAATGCTGCTTTAAAAATATTCATCATTTTCTATCTGCATGGAAGGTAAACTATATTTTCAACTGCAGTTCAAATAAATCATCTGTTTTGTTTTTCACATGTTGCTTTTGATCGTTGTTATGGTTGTATTTGTGACTTTAAATACAAAAAGGTTTTTCTTTTTATGATATTTCTTCTTTAATTTTTTTCTATATCATAAATGTCTTCAAGTTACATGAAATTGTGGTGTTGTGTTTTGGGTGAAAGCTTCCTAATCAGCTGCATGTCAAAGACTCTGGAAATCACTTATGGAACTAGAAGTTATAAAGTGACAAAAACTAGCAGAGAGAGCATTTCAGTTATCACAGCAGGGAGATTTTTATTAGCCATTCTGTATGAGCAAATGTATGTCCAGCAGTCCTGTCTGAGGTCACAGCTGCCCCTGAATTTGAGCGGTTGGGGATATTTTGGGATGCTTTCATTAGAAGGTACAGAGTACAGTTAAGAAACAGGCTTGGGGCGCCAGCATGTGATTATGGCAAGACGGACTGACCACTGGGAAATGGTTGAGCCAACAGGCCAGGGAGTCAGGCTGACCTCCCCAGAGCCAACTCAACAGAAAGCTACCACCCAACACACCTTCTGAGGGACAGTCTGAAGCCTTCAGTGTTCAAAATACTCATCTGAGCAACAGATGTTTTTGAAAGACAAAAGCATTGTACATTTTCACATGCTCTGTTTATGAATCTTCTTGCTATTCTATTTTTAAAGGTGCTTATCCAAAAAAAAAAAAAAGTTCCTTATATTTACTTTAGAACCAGCCAGCATTCTGGCTGCCTCTTTCATTGGTGGCAGAGGCTGGTGGGGGTTGGGAGAGAGTTGTTTCAGAAAAGCTCTAACCACAATGCAAGAGTAACTTACTTAGCAGGCGGCAAGTTACCAAAAGCTTGTTCAGAAAGCCATTATATAAAGCAGGTATTTTTTAGACATCTCATATTTAAAGGCAATTAATACTTCAGCATAAACTCTTTTTAATTTCAGTTTCTACTTAGCAAAATATTTCTTTCTTCTTGCTTCTTCTATTACCCAAACAAGACGTGTTTGTTCTTTTTTATTGTTGTCTTTCTCTTGGTTTTCAAGCAGCTTGTATAAAAGCAAGGAAAAGAGTTAAAGTGAGAGAGAATTTAAAGAAAGTATCATTTGATAGCCATGACAACTCAGAAGGCAATAAGAAGAAATTTGGAACCTAATATTTATTTTATGAGCAATAGAAAACCTGGCAATTGAAGTGACAGTCCCGTTACCTGGCAAAGTCAGAACATAGTTGAACTAGAACAAACCTGAAGAAAATGGGAAAATGTTAATATGATAACCTGAAAAGAAAAAAGACACACATAATAAAAAAATCCACTAACATCCCTTTTATCATCTCACATCTTAATGTTTGAAAACACAATACTATCCACGGATGCCCCATAACCATTCATTTCTCATTCTCACTTCCTCTCCTGTCCCCAGTATCCCTTCATGAGGTTTTGATTGGGCAATAGTGTGTATATTTTCTTAAAATAACAGGAAAAAGGGAAACAAAATGCTAAGCAAGGTAATTGAAGATAGATTCTAAAACAAATCAGATTTTAATTTAATTCATTTTTAATTTAAATAAACCCTTTGAGCTTTTACAATTCAAAATTCACTTTTCAAGTTTGGATGCTATAAGAAGCAAAAGGTGTATCACACATCAACCAGAGCAAACTAAATTCAGAACAGTAGTGACTGTGATTGTCAGATTTCTGCTAAAAAGACAACAAATTGACGATAATGAAAACTAAACTTTCTGCACGAAAGGCAAATCTATTAAAAAAAAATCAGGTCCTACTTACCACTTTATTATCTGTCTGCATTTGTGTGCCTATGCCTGCATGTGTGTGTGTGTTTATATGTGTGTGTACTTTTCTTTGCCACACATTTGCCTCTTCTCTAATTTATTTCCTCCCTTATTGTTTCTTTCCCTTTCCTCTTTTAAATATATCTTAAGGTCTTCTTCAGCAATTCCAGGCCATCTGTCCTCACTGTACTAAATAAGCATTCATGGACACATGGCCGCCTCCTCCAGACTGACAAAGGCTCTTTAGTAGCTAAGAGAAATGACCCAACAGCAGTGGAGAAGAGGTCTAAAAATATTTAAAGTACAAAAAAAAAAATAGAAAGACCCACCAACTTTCTCTTTACTTGACTCCCCCTTTTTCTTAAGTTTATTTCATGTTTTACCATTGGAATCTGCCCTTACAGAATATATTTGCATAATTGCCTGCCAAATTGAATATAGGCTTATTTTTAAAGGTAAAGAATCCTTATATCAGAAGAAGAAATTAAAAAAAAAAACTTTTAACTTCCTTTTAAGCCATAACTGCATATATTCCCATGTAGTGCAATTGGCAAGCACTAAAAAGACAGAAAGGTAATTAAGTGTGAGAAGTACTCCTGAAATTTCTACTTCTGTGATAGATACAAGGAGTTCAGTAGATAACATTTTTTGAAGTTTAATACGAATGCACCGAATGAGCAGACATGCTTTTTAAATAACTTATACAAATGGTAAGACAATAAGGACACACAGTTTTTTTTTAAGTAGTCAGCAGATTAAAATTTTATATAAGAGACTTTGACTCATTCTTTTTCCAGTTGACCAATCTTTGGTTTTTTGCATGCTCTATAGAAAACAGATTTGGCTTATTCTCAGTGAATACTATTTTCTTATATAAATTTATTGGTTTATTAAAGCACTTTATCTAATGAAAAATATTTTAATTGGATGTAAATTATCACTTTATTTTTTCACAACAGATGCTGTGTGAATTACATGAACTTATATGAATTTCTGAGCTACTCATAAGTATTCAGAAAACTGCTAAAACCTGTTAGCTGAATAGAAGATAAAATATTCCTATTCTCTTTATGGACTAAACCTTGCATATGTAAAAATTGTTAGGCATTTCCCCCCCTGAAACTTAAGAAATTATGTATAAGCAAGTGTTTCTTCATTCTTTCACCTATGTTATATATGCTTATACCTACCTAAACTAAGCATAGTGCAAGGCAATGTCTTCCAGGACTTAAGTTACAAAATGGCAGAACACTACCTGTCATATATTTTATGTTAAAAGAAAAAATTCAAATCAACATTGCTGTTCTATTGACCGTCATACAGTTTTCTTTACGATTCATTTGGCTTCCTTCTAGTTATTACTAGTTAACTTGCTTTTTAAAAGTGTTGCCTAAAAATGCCTACAATAAAAAGTTGTAGTAAATTAGATTTCTCTAACTGCAAAAAAAAATTGAAAAATGGTCTTTGAATTATGATGGCACAAACAGAGCAAATCATCTACTTGGCACAAGGGAATGGAAGTCTGACATTAGAAAAATAATTATCTTATCTATTTGAAACACACCAAGATTTCCAGTTTTTGGAGCTGTCTTTTGAAAATGTATATTATGGCATAGATGCTATTAAAATGGGTCTTATGAGGGTGTGTGTACGTGTGTGTGTGTGTGTGTGTGTGTGTGTGTGTGTGTGTGTGTGTGTGTAGGGGTAGAGGCAATGAGGTGGGAAAGAAGGAACTGAATTTAGGTGGTGATGAATTTCATTAAGAAGTAGGTGTGCATCAGTGTGTGTCTTAAAATGTTCATTGTTTCTTTTTTTTAATAGAATGTTTTCCCCCACTTTAAAAAAAATCCAGTGGGTGTTCAGTGGGTTCTGTTATTGTTCAATCTGTTAATTAGAATTTTGAAACAAATCTTAAAAGAAGAACAAAGTATGGTAGAAAGGTCTTACTTTAAAATTTAGAAAATGTGAATGCCAAAATCAAAGTCAAAATTATAAACATGAGTGGAAAGATACCAAAAGATTTTATATAAGTTTGAAAAGCAAAAGCACAGCACCCTCTGAGACTCATAAGGCTAGAATTAGAAATATTTCCGGAATTTGATTTGAGAAGGATGCAGGATCAAAGCAGCAGACTCTACAGGCAGTAGATAAAATGCCCGTATATTTATGGTTTCATTTTGGCTGACAGGGGAGAACAAATTATAGTTCTAATTCAGATTTTTTCAAATCTTGAATAAATGGTAGGAATCAAGGAACTGCTTCATCTCTAGTATAGGAACCCCTTAAAAAAATAAAGAAGAGGGTGTGAGAAGACTAGGAAACAGATATATTTGAAACCCTCCTTGAATATAACTGTTCAAAATAGAAGAACATTTCTTATACATTACTGGTCCTATTAATAAAGTTTTTCTCAGTAATTCTCTTCAGTTTACCATGCCAAATGCTTGATGAATTTAAACAAATGGACAATTTGAACCATACAGTTTCTGTAAATTTTAAGTTAATTTCATAGGAGAAAAATAATCGATCAACTACTTGTAGACAATTCATTTGAAAGTATATTCTTTTTTTTTTTTTTTTTTTGAGTTGGAGTCTCACTCTGTCGTCCAGACTGGAGTGCAGTGGCCGCTCCCGGCCACCGCAGCCTCGACCTGCTGGGCTCTGGCGATCCTTCTGCCTCAGCCTTCCAAGTAGCCGGAATTACAGGCATGCGCTACCACGCCCAGCTGATTTTTTGATTTACTGTAGAGATGAGGTCTCGCTGCCCAGGCAGGTCTCGAACCCGTGGGTTCAGGCAATCCACTCACCTCAGCCTCCCAAAGGTGCGGGATTACATGCTGTAAATTCTAAATTAGTGAAGTAGCACTTGTATCCTCTGGGAAATGACATGGAATGATGGAATAATATTGACATCAAAGCTAAACAGATCTAAATTACAAATTCTTACTTTATTTCTTACCAGGTATATGACCCTTGTCAGGTTTCTCAGTTTCTTGAGCCTCAGCCTTCTCCTCTGTAATCAGGGGACACTAATTGCTTCATCATGGACTGATTATGAATACTAAACGTGATAATATATGTAAAGTGCCAAAAGAGGCTTGGGCCTGTAGTGGGGGCTCAGAAAACAAAGCGTCCCCATTTTTGCCTGCCTCAACCTGAACTACTAGAGGCACATGACCAGTTTAATCACCAGAAAAAATGATTGCTTAGAAATTTTCTGGAACAATCAGAAATCCCTTTAGATATTTTTAGTATTGAAGTCAACAGTGTTCTCAATAAAGACTCTGAACAATAAAAAGTGACTTTTCATGTTTAAAAGATGCATGTGGGTAACTCTGGTGGGGGAGTTTTCTCTTAAAAATCCCCCATACAGAACCATAACTATGATGAGTTCTTAAAAAGAAATCTCAAAACTACTGTTTCATTAACAAATTCCCCTTAAGTCATATATACACAATTCCAAGCCATGAATTCAAAAAGAAGAAAATATGAATATGGAATGTGATCCATTCAAATAATACTGAGTTTTGCTATTTTGAGGATCAGGTAAAGTCTTTAAATATACAGGTTTGGGCAATAGGGGAATCTCTAATATTTTAAAAATCATCACTGAATTTCTATGTCACTATTTGCAAACATAAATTTAAATTGAGTGATTTGTGTTATCCATCACAATAAATGATTAAATAATAAATCCCTAAATAAAATATATTTCAAATTTATATATATATAATATATATATGTTTAATCTGGGTGATATTAGCTTATTTCTAGCCAGTTATTTTAATCCTATGAAATAATACACTATAAATTTATTTACAGATACTCTATATTAGTATATATAATATAGATGGAAATGACAATTATTAATTTGTGTAAAGTCATTATTTTACAGAAAAACGGATATTCTGCAAATAAGAAAAAAATAACCTTTTCAAAAAATTACACCCTATCTTAATGCTTTGTTAAAATTAAACAAAAAATTCTATGGTTAAAAAAAAGAATTTACTTCTAATTAGTAATATAAAAAACACACTTTGCCTCTATTTGGATTTTTCTGGAAGTCATTATTGTCTTCTGCCAAACAAGTCTATGTATGAAGTTTTACTGTGGTTAATTCTAGAGGAAGTATGAACAAATATAATTGTGTTATTTGTCATAATTTTAAAATGGAAAAAAATGACCATTTCTAATAATTAAGGTATATTTTTCTACTTTAAACACATGAGTATGCATGCACACATGCATACACATACACTGTGTACACTGTGTTTGCTATAAATTTAACCAAACTCAGCAATACCACTCAAGTTGTTGTCCTGGACTGATCTCAGAAAAAAACAAACAAACACACAAAAAAGAAAAACAGAGAAACACAATAGGTCTGCTTTAAAGTCACACGTGTCCTACTTTACTGATATTACAAATAGTCCAGATATTCTCTGGAGTCCAGAGATGCTTGATGGAACTGATTTCGTTAGCAAAGATTTCATGAGGCCAACGAGTAACTTTGCTTTCCATTTACAGCTAAAATGGTCTAGATTACCGTGAAAACAGAAGCACAATGATCTTGCCAGAGTCTGTTTTTTAAAGTGTAATAATCACTTTCTCTTGTTGCCAGACAGGAGAATGCCACATAAGTAAAGTGGAAAGATGGTGATTATGAATGGAGGGCTGTGAAGGTGCACAAAAGGGCAGGCCAACAAAGAGGAAAATGGGAAGGGTCTGTGTGACAGGGGGCGTTATTTCATAAAACTTTAGTTTAATAGACAACAAGTTAGAACAGTTTATTTCTGGGTAGTTTAGGCAGCACAACAGTTAATCTGGATTGGTAAAAGTGTGAATGTGAATTTCTGTCTGAACAAATGTATTGTTTAACTATAAGTTCATGATCCCACACTTAACCATCTAGCCAGGATAGAAATAGTTTATCTTTTTTCTGGTGCAGAGACTGAAAGCATTATCTTCATTATAGCATCTGACTCCGTGAAATGTTAAAGAAAGGCATTCTTTGAACTTGGAATTTCTACAAATCACACGGTCAGTATATTCAGGATAGGCTGGATTATGCTGAAAGAACACCTCCCAAATTGCAGTGGATGTGTACAACAAAGGTATATTGTGCTCATGTTATGTGTTCATCACAGGACAACTGGGAACTCTGCTCCACATCTTCTGCTCCAGGTTGAGGAACCTTCTATCATCCAGAATGCTATTGGTTTCCTTGGCAGTGGCAGGGAACAAAAGCAAACTGAATTTCCTCTTAAATATTCCATCTTGAAGTGACACCTGTTCCTTCTCCTCACATTTCATTAACCAAAACAAGTCATGAGGACACAAAAGTGTTTCCTGGCATGCATGAGGACAAGGAAATGCAGTTTTACCATGTGACCAAAGGAATAAGTACTAGTGGCCAGTTTACAAGAGGCAAACCAATCACAAGAAGGCTGAGCACTGAATTTTGCCTATTTTCATAGTTGGTTACAATCCTTTTCCTAGTTATTATGTGGAAACCCACATTGATTATTAATGTGGTCGAAATTAATGAATAGTCTACCCTGCATAGTTTCATTTCAAACACTTGTAGAGATCCATTTCCCTGAAATGTTTTATCATAAAAGAACAGTCATTAGAAAACTGTTGGGCTTATAACAACATTACTGTTACCGTGGGATCTCAGGGTATGAGTGTGATATGGACACCACCTTGTCAGTTCATTTTATATGCTTTTTCTGCCTCTCGATGTTGAGCATCAGTCAGGGCTTGTGCTTTATCCAAAAATGTCCTTGGACTGACATCGCTATTATGGCTCCAGTTGTTATTGCTGTGCTGTTGCCAAGACAGCCGAAATATAGACCTGGGTTCAAAGTAGTAACTGGGTGTGTGAGAGGGTAGTCACTTCTACTCTGCTGAATACAGCTGCTTGAATGTGACAAATACCATTATCATCCTGGGTCTTATATACCTCAAACCACAAGGTGCTATCTGAACAAATGCTTGGCTTTAACCGTCAGCTTCTTGAATGTGTCACATTTTTCTTCCGATCTTTGGGTTATTGTAACAGCTGTTTGTAAACATTGTAAAGCCCACAATAGCTACAGAGTGGGTAAGAATGTTTTGACCCAAATATCTGCCCCCTAAACCATGGTAAGGAATGCATTCTGTATGCTGACACTTAAGCCGTAGGTTTAAATAGTAACCAGGATCAACTTCCAGTTGAATAAGTCAATAGGCATTTTTGGTTTCTGACTCCATCTGGGTCAGTTTTCTTTCATCAGTTGGCCCAAGAACATTCATGTTCAGATCTACATAAATAAATAAAAAGCTGTAACAGACAAACAGGTATTTCTGACAAGATTTTGGCTGGGCAGTATTTTCACTAAAAGTCTAATATATCCTCTTTGGCAGTTAAAGTTACCACTGCTTGCTTAATAGCAATTCTTTTCTTTAGAAACAGGAACACAAACAGCTTTAGTTTGTCATGCTCTGATCTCTTTCATTCTGAAAATACCCTCTGCTATTTTGTGTAGTGGTAATGAGTTAGATATTTCTAGTGCTTGCCCGGTAAGCAGTCATGAGGACTGTTGTAATAAATAAATAGTAAGAGTATGTTGCTTTGATAATAGCAACTTTCATTGAAGGATGTGAATGTGCCTTGCAAAAGAGTGATATAGAATCCTTAGAAAGGCTTTTATTATCAGAAATGTAATACAACAATTTTTAAATGGAACAGTAAGGCAGAGTAGAGAAAGGATGTCTGAAATTGTGTTGCTAGTATCATTTGTAATTTTGGACATTCAAGCTTTCAACTGAAGCAGTTGAGAAGCTAAGAAAAGTTTCAGTAAGAAAATGCACTTGTAGCACATTAATATTATGGAAAACCTTGTCCTCGGAATTTCTAGGTTTTATAGACACATGCATCTGCTAACACTTTGTATTAAACAGTTCCCCTTGGAAGCAGCCAAACGGTATGTATCCAGTTGAAATTTTTCCTAAGATTGAAAAGAGCTTTCTTACATTAGTACTCTAATCCTTTTGTTTACTCTTCACAGTAATTAGATTTATTGTAGACGTGTCCCCCAAAAGTTAAAGACATTTTCATCGTTTCCTTTAAATATAGTCAATTATTTACTATTTTATATATAAGGATTATAGCAGTAGAGATAAAACTAATATATTTGTTTTTTTAAAGAAAACCTAAAAATATTTGAGTCATAATTAAAATAATTTAAGACTAAATGTATAACCACAAGAAAAGGTAACTGAGATGTGTGATAGGGTGAATCAGACTAAGATTTTACAGTAGCTAATAGAGACTTGCCTAAATGTGGATGTATGTTTTCATTTTAAAGAGGTAGACAAGTTCTTTAATGTTTCCTTTTCATGTGATGTTTAGAGAAATTGAGGTTTGTTCTAGTCTCAACTTGCTCTCTTTCTTTCTCTCTTGCGTGCTTTCTCAAGAAGCATCTCAAAATGAAACTGGCATAGCCATGTTCCACTCTTTTATAGTGTGATGCTTGTGAGGTTTCTCACATTGTTCATGTTTCCTTGAAATAAAGGTGACACTTCCATGTCATGCATCCTGAATTTCTTTGTGAAACGAGAATTGAAAACAGAGGCTAGGAATAGTGCCTGTGACCTTTTATGTATGTTTTGTCATGGAAATTATTCTTTGTCAGGACTGACCCTATATAAATGGGGGAAAAAGTACATATTTTTGCTTTATTGCTTGTGTCAGCTCTTTCTATCATTCTAGTATATTTTCCTAAGTTCTACTTCTACTCTGAAGTCTCCAGGAGCCCTAAAAATGTAAGTGTCCCTAAAAATGTAAGATTTTTAGAAAATCCCCAATTTATGGATTTTTGCGCATTCTTGTTGTCTATTATTGCAAGTTTGCTAGAGTAGAATTCTGAGTTTTGTGCACTAAAATGCAATAAGGATACTGATACATCCCACATATCATGTAATAAATTATCCATCCCTTCAAGAGAGTTTGTTCAGAGAATTTTTTTTAACAGAAATGTTATAAATGATTGCTGCTCTTCTAAATTCACAGACACAAGTAAAAACAAATCTTCCGTTGCATTTAGTGTTTAGTATCTCTGCTGTCCTCTGACTGGCCCTTCTCCTAGTCCCCCAAGTCAGAAATGTCAGACTCTTAGAACACTAGATCGCAGCATTGTTAATATGAAACACTCTGAGGGTACTAATTTCCATCAAATCATGAAAGTGGGATGACTCTTAATCCCTTAATCTCCCAAAAGTTGAAAGTGGTTAGACCAGTTCTAATTCAAATAAATCATGAATTTATAGAGCCTTAACACAACATAATACAATGAAGTAAAAGGCATCCAGATGATATGTAAGGATTTATTTTCTGTTAGTACGTGGGCAGATTATAGCAGTTTATGTTTTTACCCATAATGCTCATGATTTGGGCAGCTGTTTTGTTCTTAACTTCTTGCACTACAGAATTTCTAAAAAGTCTTGTTTGTCTTCATTGTGGTTCCCATTTCAGCAGCTGCAAGTGCTGCTGTGTGGGGAAAGGGTGGCAGGAAAGAAGGTATTGTGTACATCGCTTTTGGGTAAATCAGAAACCCTATATTTGCATTCAACTAGGGACTTTCTGGGGATAGTGACTTACCTGAAACTGTCAGGAGTTCAGGCTCTGTGGAAGGCTGCTGAGAAAACATTGAAGTTCCTTAAATCACACCATTGGTGTAGCCTTTTATATCCTTTATTTGTAACTCAAATACTCATTTCGCTAGTTTCTAAGTGAAGTAGAAGAAGTTTAAATCATAAGCCTGATTTCCTTGCTGTGGTCCTAGCTTTCACCAGCCCCTTGTTTTTGGGGAAAAAATCACTTTATCTCTTTGTGACTCAAATTCAATTCTAGCTGTTCCTTTAAAAGATGCTAGTAGACACATAATGGACTAATAAATGTGAATGCGTTTATACAAAGTTAGGAATACTAAGCAAATTTAATCTATTTTAATTATCAAATATCATGAGATGAAACAAAATATAGCCTTAAAATGTTTTCTATAGCTTTATATTAGAACCAATTTCTTACAGAAATCAAGTTCAAGAATTAGGGAAGTCATAATATCAACCACTTTCTTGAAAATCAAATTATAATTTGGTGTCACATTTATTAAGTATTTGTTGGGATACTTTTAGACAATGGCTTTCCTTCTGCCTTTTAGAATGCCAGGGGATCCAATATACTTCTCAGAATCCTTAAACAACATCAATGACAAAGTACTCGTTTCTCCCTTTTATGGTCTGTGTGTTTTTCTGTTATACTTGGGTTACCATTGTTACTCCAGGTGAGGATTCAAAGATATTTAAGCATATGTGATGAAGTAAAATTAAGCTGTGGTTTTAATTTTGTATTACACAAAGCATTTATGAGAGTATATTGTTTTATTCTGGAACTCAAGAAACAACCTTTGGGAATGTCAAGACGCAACTGAGGAAATACTTCAAGGGATTGGGTCCTGTGTTAAACAAATTGAAATTGAGACAAGAAAGAGTGAAGTTTTCTACATTATTGCTATTAGGGTCTGTTTACACCAACAGTTCATGATGTTTTAGGAAATTCAAGTCACAAGGCAATCTATTCAGCCAGAAGTTTGTACTTTACCCCAAAAGATGGTGTAGTGCAAAACCTAGCACCATACAACTTGTTTTTATAGATTGCAATTGCATAGACTTGATTTTATATGCCTAAACAGTAACTCCATTTGATCAACATCTAAATTACAACTAACAATGCTGATATTCTGAGATATTTCACAGTGGATCTTCTTCTTTCTAAAGCATATAATGCAAAACATCATATCCCTCTACCAAACAGATTTCAAATATTCCTCCTTTTTTCTTTTTTTGAGTTGGAGTCTCTTTGAGTCACCCAGGCTGCAGGGCAGTGACACAATCATGCCTTGAACTGCTGGGCTTAGGTGATCCTTCTGCTACAGCCTTCCAAGTGACTGGAACCATAATCATATGCCACTATGCCTGGCTGATTTTTTTTATTTATTGTAGAGACAAGGTCTCACCAAGTTATCCAGGATGGTCTCAAAATCCCTGGGCTCAGGCAATTTTCTTGCCCCCGCCTCACATGTTGTTGGGATTATAGGCATGAACTACCGTGTCCGGCTATTTTAAATAATTCTTTACAACACAATTCATCATATACTACATTTATATTGACATATACTTATACAAATACCTGTAAGCATATATATATAATTAACAATATCAAAACTTCTTGATATTATTCTATCATGAAGTTCAGATTTTTCTCTTTATGTTCCAAATGTACTTTAAAGTTATTCTTCTTTTTATGAAGTTGTCTGCTAACTATCTCCAGACACTTCATGCAGACTGACTCAGGCTGATTGACACATTGCAGTGACATTGTGCCAAAGCCAGATATTTGTGGATTTAACAGACATAAGGCCATCTTTAAATTAGTGCATTGTTCACAGCTTCAGAAGAAAGCAAATTGGACATGGTCACCAGCTAAATAACTTGGCTCAGGGAGTCAGAGAAGAACCCTCTGACCTCCAAAATTAAATAATGATGGTGAAAGGGTAAGCCAGGAACCTGGGATGTCACCTGGACTCCTGACATTTTATCTCTCCCATATCTTATCAACACCAAGCCTACCTTTTAAACTTCTCTTATGTTCATAAATTTCCTTTAGCATACCTCTCCAATCACCGTTATCTCTCTTGAATCATTGAAAAGCCTACCTAATAATTTCTCAGAGTCTAGCTCTCCTGAAATTATGTCTTTATTGCAGTCAAATAATCTTCCAAAAATTTAAATAATATCAAATCTCTCCCCCACTGAAAAGTCTTTTATAACACTTCCCTTAGCCCTAAGGACAAATGGATTGGTTTGTTTTGTTTGTTCATATTAGACCTTGACTTTCACATGGCTGGTTACCTCAACTTTATCAAGCTTCTTGGATGTCTAGTCACATTTATAAATGATTAACTATATTGAATAGTAAAGGTAGCTGACACATATTCTGTTTACTTTTGTTCAATGCCATTTCCCTATGAGGACTTTCACATGAAAGAGAAGGCTGATGGAAAGTTCTGTATAAGTGGGGGAAGACAGGGGAATGTTTTGACAGCCAGTCTCTTTGAAGTACTCATGGGAAAATAGCACATTTCAGAGCAAGAACCTCCTACAGGCTGTAGTCAAGTGTATTCCACTACCAAAGGGAAGTGCTCTTCTGACTTTTATTTTAAACTACATTTTTTTCTTTGTGTGGCAGACTAGAGTTATGTTAAGGTATGCTCCACCTCTCTTTTAGACCCCAGCATCTTCACAAGGTAACTGTGTTGTGAAGATCACACACTTGGCACATGATATTAGGGACATGTCAGGATTAGATATACATGTGGGGTACATGTCAGGATTAGATATACAAGTGGTTGTTAGACAGATAAAGTTTGGGCCTCCCTTTTGTCCCCACTTTACCTGGTTTGAGGTCAGGTATGCTTATTGATGTTGTGTCCTTCCCACCCCCACCCTGGCAGTATGCCACTGCCAATACCTTTCTTATAGTATTATGGTAAATGTTCAGGGTCTGCTTATGAGTGAGAATGTGTGGTATCTTGTTCTTTGTTTCTGTGATAGATCACTGAGGATGATAGACTCTAAATCCATCCAAGTTGCTGTGAAGTCCATATGTTTGTCTTTCTTTAGGGCTGCATAATATTCCATTGTGTACATGTACCACATTTTTTAAATCCAGTCCAGTTTCGATGGGCAGCATGATTGGTTCCATGATTTGCTATTATGAATAGTGGTGCAATAAACATGGGTGTGTACATCTCTTTTTTGTAGAATAATTTGAGTTCTTCCGGGTATATTCCCAGTAGGGGGATTGCTGGATCATATGGAAGGTCAATGTCTAGTCCTAAAAGATCCTTTAAGAATCAATTTATAAAATGTAATCATTTGATCATATCAAAATTAATAAAATTAAATGTCACTATAAAGATTTTACTTTCTAATTTAGATAGACATTATTTTAAAGAATTTCAATTAGTCAATTATAAAATATCAATTTGTAATGTTTTGGATATCAGTCAAACTGATGATAACTAAATATGCCATTTTAATGTTAAAATGTAATGGGTGATATTTAGGCAATTTTCAGTTATGTAAACAAATCCTTAATTTATAATGCCAGTCGTCATCCAGTCATCTTGGTGATTCTTTCCATCACAGCATCATTTTCAATCGTTACATTTTTTTAAAAGTTGGTTAAAGTTATAGTAATTTATTTGGATTAACTAAATTATTTATCTTTTTGAACTCTCCTGACAACTTCCGGATTACTGATAAATGATTCAGTGAAGATTTGAAGCCATCATGTCTTCATAGAAACTGATGAAGTATCCATGATGGTAAAAAAGGAGAAACAAAAATAACAAAATATACTGGGTCTTTCTTCTCACAATGATTACAGTGTTGTTGATGGACACCAAGCATTTCATCTTCACTGAAATCTAGCCATAGAAATTAGTCTACAGGCTGTACATACATTTCACACAGGAATTTCATTAAATCTGTCTGAGAAAGTAACCCATGGGACCAATGAAAAATGGTTCTGTGGTAGGAAATGACTTTTAACTAAAGGTTACATAAAATTGTACTGATGTTATTTTAAACTGATAGCTCAAGACAATGATTCCTTTGGCATGGTTCTTAGTTCAGTTTGCTCTCTACTTCTTTCTGCTTTTTTTATTTTTTAAACTTCAGTGTGCTTTTATTTCTTTGATGCTCATATTTTCATCTCTATCTACTTCTGTCTCACCTACATTTTCCAAAATCATAACCTATCTGTCTGGAGTCTACTCATTTTTCACATAGATTAATATCTGCAGGAGACCACCTAATTCTTTTACCCCTCTTGTCCATAATTATCTTTTCTTCCATCACCATCCATTTATCCCATTGGATTACTTTTCCAGGGATTCATTAGGGCAGCACACTAAACTCTCGTTGAAAATTTGGATTGAACCACAAAGGCAATTATACATTTGTTACATGCTTCACGCATTGATCTTTAGTTGCTTATAGACTAAAATTCTAAATGGTAGATGGCAAAAGTGTGATGATAAATTTAATTGCTCAGAACTAATATTTCCTGAAGTTAACTATTATTTTTTTTATTGATCTATGCACCTAAACATTTTGTAAGTTATAGAGGGTCTATGTCTTTTATCTTGAAGATAATTTTTTTGTCTCTAAGCAGTCTGACAAATTATTAAAACATTTAGCATTTTCTGTCTAATCTACCTGTGCAAATATTGACTTTAAATTATACACATACTTGATAATATATTTGAATTGAGTTGTAAGTATACTTTAAATTCACTCACGACTATATTTATATTTAACTTTTCTCTCTGGTAGTATGAATAATAATGATTCCCACATGTTCTTCTTTTCTGCTCCTAAAGCTAAAATTATTTGCCAATTTACTGTTACAGTGTTTTAAAGAAAGTCACTTCTGCTGGGTGCAGTAGCCCAAGCCTGGAATCCCAGTACTTTGGAAGGCCAAGGTGAGGGGATTGCCTGAGCTAAGTAGTTCAAGAACAGCCTAGGCAACTTGGAGAGACCTCATCTCTACAGTAAATCAAAAAATTAGCCGGGTGTGATAGTGCGCGCCTATAGTTCCAGCTACTTGGAAGGCTGAGGTGGAAGGATCACCTGAGCCCAGTGGGTGGTTGCTGGAGTGGCCATGAGGGTGCCACTGCACTCCAGCCTGGGCAATGGGCAATGGAGTGAGACTCTAACTAAAAAAAAAAGAAAAAGAAAAAAAAAAGAAAGTTATTTCATATCAGTTAAGTAGCAGTTAAGTAAGTACTTTAGGTAAAACAGACATCTCTAACAAACATACAATTGTGTTTACATACAGAGGTTTAAAATTAGGCAGTAGTTGGATTTAAACAAGAATAGGTACATTTGTTAGAAAAGGAGAGCTTTAGTTTTCATTCATTCCGAAGCTTTTCAAAATAGACTAATTCAAGTACTAAAGGCACATTTTATTTTTAAAAATATGGCTCTACTTCAAACCTTTTCATGGAAAATTGGCCATTAAAACTGACTGGGTTTATTTATAATTTGGTTTCAGAGAGTTCACACTGCCCGACAATTTTGGATGCCTAATGACCAAAATAAATAAGTAAACAAAGATAACAAAAATGCCAGGTGACTGAAAAGTAAAAATTTTAGTTAACGTCAAAATAAGGAACTTACCAGGGCTATGCTTTTTAAATTTTGAAAGTCATAGCCTCAAATTTGACACTCAATATTTGTATACTTCCTTTAAATAAAAGTTCTGGAGAAAGATACAGAGAAAGATACAGAAATAAAGGTTCTGGAGAAAGTTACAGAGACGTTGACAAGAATCCTTCATTTGGAGAGATTAGAATTTTACATGGAATATAGAATTCCATTATATCATTCAACAAAGAAAAGGCAGAGGGAAATTTTGTGGTGTGAAAAATGTTTCTTGTATTTCCAGCTTGCTTTAAGCTCTCTTACAAGAGCTCTTCCATTTCTTCAATGCTTGCAAACTGTACAATGAAAGATAAGGATTGCTTTTAAATCATATATATATATATGCATATATATATATACAACCTATGTAAAATTGAGCCTTCTACCTTAAGATCAATCTCACGCAGAAAATAACATGAATCTGAGGAAAGTTATTTAAAGGAAAAATTAATGTTCATAATCTCTTAACACAGGCATTGAGAAATTTCTGTAAATTACTCTTTGCCCAAATCTTTCCCCTAAAGTCTCACATGTCAATTGTTCGTTTTTGTTTTTATTTCTTTTAAGACAATGCTAGGTACTTTAAAATGAAGGAGACACCCTTATGGTAATTGGAAATGGCACCCAATTCCTGATCGGAACCCCAAGTGCCCGGCTCATAAGAGATAAGATAGACAAGGGGAACTTCATCAAACTGATAAACTTCTGCAAAGCCAAAGAAACCATCAGGAGAGCAGGGAGACAGCCCACAAATTATTTTCCAACTGTATGTCTGACAAAGGCCTAACATCTAGGATCTACAAGGAACTCAAATGTGCCAAAAAGAAAAAAATCAAACAGCCCCATTACAAAGTGGGCAAAAGACATGAATAGATACATCTCAAAAAAAGGCACATGAGCAGCTGACAGATACATGAAAAATGCTCAACCTCACTAGTCATCAAAAAAATGCAAATTAAAACTACACTGAGATACCACCCAACTCCAGTCAGGAGGGTCATCATCAATAACAAAAAATAACAGATGCTAGAAAAAGGAACACTTTTACATTGTTGGTGGGAGTGTGAACTAGTACAGTGTCTGTGGAAAACAGTTTGGCGATTCCTAAAAGATCCCAAAATAGACCTTCTTTCCATACGATCCCTCAATCCCCCTACTGGGAATATACCCAGAATAACTCAAATCGTTCTGTGAGAAAGATACTTGCAGCATTGTTCACAATATCAAGAACATGAAACCAACCATACTGTCCATCGAAAGAAGACTGGATTTTAAAAATGTGGTACATTTACAATGGAATATTATGCAGCCATAAAGAAGGACAAAATCATGAACTTCACAGCAACCTGGATGAACTTAGAGTCTATAATACTGAATGATCTATCACAGTAACAAAGAACTGAGAATCACATGTTCTCACTTGGACAACTATCTTAATACTATAAGAAAAATATTGGCAGTAGCGGAAAACTGCTGGGGAGGGAAGGGTACACCTCATCAACAAGAGTACCTGGATAATGAACATTTGTATACCTAACCCTGAATTTTACCCCACATCTTTAAAATAAAAAAATAAAAGTTAAAAAAATGCTGGAGGCATCACACTGACTTCAAAGTACAATGCAAAGCTATAGTGACCAAAACAATATGGCACCAGCATAAAAACAGACACATACACTAATGAAACAGAATGGAAAGCCTAGAAATGAAACCACATATTTACAGCCAACTGGTTTTTGGCAAAGGTGCCAGGAACACACAATGGGGAAAGGAGCACATGTTCTCTTCAATGAACAGTGTTGGGAAAACTGTATATCTACATGCAGGAGAATGAAACTAGATGCCTATCTCCCACTATATATAGAAATCAACTCAAAATAGCTTAAAGACTTAAATGTAAGATGTAAGACCCGCAAAGAGTGAAACTACTAGAAGAAAGCATGAGGGGAAGTTCCATGACATTGGTCTGGGCATATTTCTTTTGGAGATGACTTCAAAAGCACAGACAAAAAGAACAAAGATAGACAAATGGGATTGCATCAAACTAAAAAGCTATGTAACAAAGGAAACAGTCAACAGAGTAAAATGACAGCCTACAGAATGGGAGAAAATACTTGCAAGCAGGACATCTGATAAGGGGTTACTCTCCAAAATATATAAGGAACTCAAACAATGCAACAGCAAGAAAACAAAATCATAATGCCACAAAATCACCTTACTCCTATTAGAATACCTATTATCAAAAAGACCAAAAGTAACAATTGTTGGTAAGAATGTGGAGAAAAGGTAACACATACTGTTAGTGGGAGTGTAAGTTAGTACAGGCATTATGGAAAACAGTATGGATGTTCCTCAAAGTTTTAAAAACAGAACTACTATATGATCCAGCAACTCTACCACTGCGTATATAGCCAAAGGAAATGAAATCTGTGTGTCAAAGAGATATCTTTTCTCCCATGTTTACTGAAGCATTATACATAATAGCCAAGATATGGAATCAACCTAAGCACCCATCAATAGATGAACAAGTTAAGAAAATGTGATTCACATACTTATACAATGGGGTATTATTCAGCCTTTAAAAAGGAGAAAAATCCTGAAATTTGCAGCAACAGGCTGGAAGACACTATGTTAAGGGAAATAAGCCAGGTACAGAAAGGCAAATACAGCATGATCTCACTCATATGTAGAACTTATGTACCTAATCCTGAATTGTACCCTACATCTTTAAAATTTAAAAAAAATTGGTCTCATAGAAAAAAAAAGAAAAAAAATTTACATCTCAGAAATGTTGCAAAGCTAATACAGAGAGCTTCCTTACTGCCCTCATGCAGTTTTCATAGTCTTAACATTCTACAATGCCATGATAAACTTGTGAAAACTAGGAAGCTTCCACTGATACATCTACTCTTAGCTGAGCTCAAGGTTTTGCTTGAATTTCACCAGTCTTTATACTAATGTTCTTTTTCTGATTCACAATTGATTCCAGCACACCACCCTGCATTTGGTCATCATATCTCTTTCTTTAGTCTCCTCTGATCAACAACATTTTTTCACATTTTTAATGTGTTTACCAGTTCCAAGACATACAGGTCAGATATTTTGTAAGATGTCCTTCAATATGAAATTGACTGATGTTTTACTCATGTTTAGACTGAGATTATGGGTTATGGAAAATAATCTATCGGTGAATGTCCCTGCTCATCCCATCATATCAGGTGTTCATGCTGTCAAGTGACTTATTACTGGTGACATTAACCTCAGTTATTTGATGAAGGTGATGTTTGTGAGGCTTTACTAGTGTGAACTTACTATGTTCTCATTTTGTTATACTTTATTCTTTGCATGTGAGTCACCAAATTCAGCATACAGTCAATGTGTGTGGGGAAGGTGGGGAAGATTGGAAAATAAATGTCCCCTCCTAGAGGAAACCTATCTACATTTCTAGAGGAATTCTTTTGTAAAAAAGATTTGTACCTTCTCCCTCATATATTTATATCATACTTGATTAATCAGTATGCCATCATATATATCTATTTTACACTTTGGGTTGTAATCTCATTTCATTGTACTCAGTTGAATAGTGCCCCTCCAAATATTTATGTCCACACAGAACCCACGAATGTGACCTTATGTGGAAACGGTTTTTGTAGATTGAATCAAGTTAAGATGAGGTCATACTGGATTTAAATGGGTCCTAAATTCAATATTGATGGTGTCCTTATAAGAATAGAAAACATTGACATGGTTGCAGGGGAGAAAGGCATGTAAAGACAGAGGCAGAGATTGGAATGATGCATCTACAAGCCAGGGTATGCTGGCAATCAGCAGAAGCCAGCAAGAGGCAAGGAATACTCCTCCTTGAGAGCCTTCAGAGAGAGTTAGCTAGTCCTGGCTGACACCTTGACTTTAATCTTATAAACTCTAGGACTGGTAGAGGGTACATTTCTGTTGTTTAAGAACCTAGTTTGTGGCAATTTATTGCAGCAGCCCAAACCAATACAATCATTTACTTTGTTGTACATATTTTCCAGGTTTGACCAGTAGGAGATATTTCAGGTTGGTTCTTGTATTCCTTTGACATGCTGCCATCAAGTAATGGAATTTCATTCAATACTCCTTCCTTCCTTCTTTCTTTATTTCTCTCTCTCTTTCTCTCTTTCTTTCAAGTCAGAGTCTTACTCTGTCACTGAGGCTGGAGTGTAGTGGCGTCGTCACAGTTTATCATAGCCTTGACCTACTGGGATCAGGTGATTCTTCCACCTCAGCTTCCCAAGTAGCTGGGACTACAAGCATACACCACCGTGGCCAGCTATTTTTAAAATTTTTTGTGGAGACGAGGTCCCACTATGTTGTCCTGGCTAGTCTTGAACTCCTGGCCTCAAGCAATCCTCCTGTCTTGGCATCCCAACATGCTGGCCAGACCTAAATTTTCTTTTCTTTTGTCTGCTAAGCTCTTCTAACTTCTTCATTTCTTGTATGGATGTATATTTTTACATATATATTACACACAATTTTTTTTCAAATATTACTTTCTTTTTTAGGTAGCTAAAGAGTTAACTTTCCTCCTTCCTATCATTAATCCAGGGACTTCTTAAGTGACCAAGTAAGTAAACTTTCCTCCTAAAGGAAAGGAGTGGGTGGGGTGGGAGTGGTGGTGGAAAGACTCTATACATTTTATGTCAGCAAGTGTCTTTTTTCTATATGTGTCACATAATCAATATGTTCTGTATTTAACTGGTTATCTTGTGATTGCTAAGTAGGTAACCTCTATTAAGTGGCTTGGTTTTTAAAATCTTAATCACAAATCTTGTCTTCTCACTCTTCCGAAAATGTCATAAATAAATACTAACAAGTAGTGCAAGACTTGGAGGCTTACAGATTTTAATATTAAATACCTTGAAAACAAACAAAATCACATGGCAATATTACTATGAGACACACATAAAGTTAGCAAAAGCCAAGTGCAATAAGATATTTCCTTTCTATAGAACGATTATCTCATCCAAGAATTCCAACTATTGATTTATTATGAAATTTTATTAGCACAATTATCCTCTAGCAAAATGAATAGATGAAATATTTACTTCATTTTGTATTGCTGCCCAATTAGCAACACAATAAATAGATTTCATTTTGTCTATAGGAAATTAACAAATTAAGCACCAAGGAAATAATCCTCAAACTAAATAATTGCATAAAATTGACTAAACATCCTCCATCCTGAGATTCTTCTTGATAAATGGAAAAGTAAATAGTTCTCCAAATTTTATCTTCCTGGTGTAAGGATCAAGTGTTATGATAGGAGTTTTATTCATAAGCTCATGTACATGTCACAATTATTATATGACTTCTAAGATATCAGCATAGCATTAATAAAAATACCCCAAAATTTAGAGAAAGAGAAGGGAAAAAAATTTAAGGGAAACAAATCACAAATTAAGATAAAATAAAGTCTTCATTTCTCATGATTTCATGCAACTTCTATAGGTACTTAACAATTATCCCCAATATTTTTGCATAAATGGGATCATTATACAGTCTTATTCTAACCCATTCAAAGGTCTGACTCATGTAAAACAATACTATCTGAATCTCAGATAGTCCAATTTCTATTCAATTTCTCTGTGTAGATGCCTAGATTTTGAAAATGAAAGTCAAATATCTAATAGATGCTTACAGAACTTTAGTAAATTCTTCAGAATCTCTATAGTTTCTTTCAAGACTATATTAGTAATTCATCCTGAATCTCAAAGCAATGTACTTATTCTGAGACTTCAAAAATGGTATGATAACATTGTCTCAAATCTATGTTCATAATATTATTTAAAGATAAATGAATACCATAAATAATATGTATATAGAAAGAATATTGCATAATATATAGAAAGTATGGCATTCATCTAGCAAAGAAATACAAAAAATTTCCTAAATATTATTTTTCTAAATTGTTTTACTAAAATATTATATGAAAACAACATATTGGTCAGCATATTTTATCCACCCAGTCTACCCACTGGCAACTTTGAATATAGAGGTTTACCTCTATCATCTTACTATCCCTCTGAGTAAATTTGAATTGTATGAAGGTGGTCACTGGTAGACTTAATACCTCTGGAGTCGCACTCACAGATTTACTTGTTGGGCTCCATTGCCATGAATTGCGTTGGCTGTTGAACCTTTTAAAACTTTTAACTCTGTATCATCTTCCATCAGATATGGTGACATGTGAGGCCTCTAGACTGACCTGTCTGGTTTGGGGACTTCTTATTTGAATCTGTCTCTGTTTATGAACTGTTCTAGAATGATACCACTGCAGCTGACATGTAAATATATTAAATCTCTGCTCCACCAGATGCAAAAACATAATTTTACCTGGTGTGTTTCTCTCTTATTAAAAGAACAGGAGGGTCACTCAGACTATAGATGAGACCATCTACCTAATCAAAGTTTGAGGCAGATTGTGATTCTATGTCAAACTAAGGAGATCTGATATGCAAGAGGGAATAAAGGAAGGGAATGACACAATCACTTTATTATTTAAATGTTAACTGTAATTGCAAAATGATACCAAAAATGGGGTCAGAAGAAAACAGGGGCAGGGACATTAAATAGAAGGCTTTTGCAAATGCTGATGTTTGGGCAAGTGAAAGATTGTGAAGGCATGGAGTGAGACCCTGGTGGTGGAGATTTGGGGAATTTGTAAGGTAATCTCAACAAATAAGTTCAATTTGTTGGTGGTAATACTTTTGCTTTAATTAAATACATTGCACACTTCACAATGCAACAAATGACAAAGTGATTTTAGAAATGCTATGTAAATGAGATGACGCTATTCATCTACCATTTAGTAGTGTGTGTGAAGGAAACACAGTAAGAGAAGAAAGAGAAAACAATTCCAATCATTAAGGAAGAGAAAGTACAAAAAAGGCAGCTGAAAGTGACTAGAACTGATAAAGCACATTATGATATTGGATGCAATAGTCGATGAGATACTATTGTTTTAAAAATTGGGAATCATAAATTATGTCTTCTTCATGCATAAAAGAATTTACCTAATTAGACTTATTCATTATTGGCACTATGAAAAATAAGTTCATCCCATAAAATTCAACACGGCACTTCAATTAAATAAAATTGTTATTACCAACATTTTATGACTGAGTGGTTAAACATTAATAAGTCAGTCCAGTAACTCAATTGGCAGAGGTTAGCAGCATTTGGAAAAGGTTGTTGTTATTTCTCTTTAGAGGCCCACGGATCTGGAAGAGACTGATATTAAAGTTTTTTAGGTTAGGGTCAAATCCTTTAGGTTCAACATTTGTGATGCGAATACTAGTATAGATCATAATTTGAGGGATGAGGAAGTAGCAAATCAGAATGTAGAGGTTTTTCAGAATAATAATCACAGTCAGCAAAGGTTAACATTCTGATTCTTTACTTCAAGGAGATGATGACTCATTAATTATACAAAGCAAGTCTGAATACAGTTTTCACACATTTCTTTATTCTAACCCATTTTTCTCCAAAGTGAGGAATTAACACAAAATGTACAGTTAAAACTCCTGTCTTACAAAAAAAAGGAAGAAAGAAATAAAACTTCTACTTATATGATTATGTTGTAAATAGTACTAGTCCCAGCATTAATAATCTTGTGCTGAAGATGGCCTTTTGATCACTTTAGTAGTTGAATTGTTGTTTTTCTCAAAATCAGAATCTCAAGTTTAACTGGATAGGAAATAAGAAAACTATATTTTAACAAAGTAAAGGTGATATTCAAATTTATATTCTAGACACTGTTTCCAATTAACTATTTGTTGGTAATTCTGATGCATGCCCTGAACAAAAGAAGTAAAATTTGCCACAGAAAGAACTGCCTTGATGTTATAAAACCCCCGTTGTTCTCTGGGTTTTCTCAAAGCAGTAGCTTACCTTGGTGCAGGACAAAGTCATTTTGTTGCATGATTGACTTGACAGGGATCATGTTTACCAAGCTAGAGTGGAGAATGCAAAAAGCAATACTGTACTACTAGACATTCTACATTCTTATATAAAAGTAAAATAATTATGATGGATGTGTGTTAAGAAATAAATGGACTTTTATACACAAATCCAACGATCTTTTTTGATGACACAAATATAACTGCATCTCTCTTGTCTTATTTCTCTGTAATATATCCTTGAAAAGATATTCTAAAAAGAAAAATAATCCTCATCTATTACTTACAAGAGTGACAGAAATACTCAATTGTTACAAGAATTTCTAGTCTGTCACTAATGAGTTGAAACCCAGGCATGGTGTCTTCTGTCTAGTGGCCCAAGCAGTTTTTCTAGGAAGGTCTGCTGCCAGAATTCAGGATGTTTGAACAAGTGGAGAAATGAAAGACATCACTGCAGCTACAACTTAAATTCACAGAAATCGACTCAATAAGATCAATTTAATGTGCACAGTATAGGAAATATTATATTGAGGATAGCCTCCATGTTCTATCCCCTAACATGACTAGTAATGTCAGGGCTAGAAGAAGAAAGTAGATGCAGATATCAGCCTGAACCTTGAACCCAATTCTGACATTTTAAGGAAGAGGGTAAGAACAAAATGCTCATCTCCAGCTGACATGGTTTTTATTTTCAAATATGGAATATCTACTCTACTACTAAATTAAATATGGTATTCTTTACTATACAGAGTATAAGAAGAGAAATGGAAGTATCTCTCCAGGAGAGAGTGCTCCCTAATTCCAAATCCATGTGAGACTTCACGTTGAAAATTCTGCTATGGATATAAAACTCACACATAGGAAGGAAAGTTTCAACATCACAGAAATAAAATAGACTCTTTCTTCTGTCCCCACATTATGCCATTCCTTGAGTTTATAGCTGAATCTTAAAATTTTCCTTCTCACAATGGCACCAGTAGGACTTTCCCTAACAATAGACAGTGCTATAAACAGAACACTTGCCACAAAACCTCAAATCTGCCTACTGCTAGATTAAATCTCTAGGAATTAACCAAAAAAAAAAAAAAAAAAACAAGAAAAGAAGATGAGACATAATAATAATAACTTAGGTTTAATTTTAAAGAACCAGGTAGAAGAAAAAATTTAGGAGAAAAAAATACCTGTGCCATTCCTGATTACAGAACAACCACACAAAAGTAGATTTTGAGAACAGCTGCTATTCTTTTGTAAAGAAGAAGAGAAAGTTCAGTAGCTGTGAAACAAAGACTGAACCAGTTAAATCTTGTTAACTAGCAACTTGTCATTTAAAATAAGTAGTGAAGGCCGGACTCGGTGGCTCAGTCTGTAATCCTGGCACTTTGGGAGGCTGAGGTGGGTGGATTGCCTGAGCCTGCAGGTTCGAGATCCACCTGGGCAACTTGGCGAGACCTCATCTCTACAATAATCAAAAATCAGCCAGGCGTGTAG
>NW_007257476.1:207603-235099 GCF_000164805.1 Carlito syrichta
GCGCCTGTAGTTCCAGCTCCTGGAAGGCTGAGGCGGAAGGATTGCCAAAGCCCAGCAGGTTGAGGTTGCGGTGACCGGGAGTGGCCACTGCACTCCAGTCTGGGTGACAGAGTGAGACTCCAACTCAAAAAAAAAAAAAAAAAAGAAAAAAGAAAAGACTTGAGAGACATAGCAACCAAATATATATCTCAACTGTATCTAAAGGTAGTACAAAATCAATGCCAGAATATAACGGAAGGCTAACCTCAGAATGCTTAAAGCAAGATAGTAATACATAAATGTCATGCAAAGCCAAATTGGCATTCATGTATTGCTGGAGGGAGGGCAGGGGTGAGGTTATTTTCTGTTCTGCAAGGGTGAGTTCAATCTGCCTCACATTCCATTTGCTAGAATCCACCCCAGCAAAAGCAACTGAAACAAAGATTCGGTTGGGAGAGAAAAGGGATTATGCAGGGTGAACTGGAAGCTTTTATGGCGATGGATAAGAACAATATTACTGCTTCTAAACTGGAAAACAAATGAGTTTCATGTACCCTAGTGAGATTATAATTTAAATTGTGATCTTCATCCCTAGAGAGACAGTGCTAGATTAGCTAATTCAAAACTATATTACATTCAGTTCCAGAAAAGAAAAGATGGAGGATATAATAAAAAATTAATGGAGATCTTACATAAGGCTCAAGAATTATTTTATCTTACATGATGACACATTGGTTCCAGATTGGTTAATTATATATGAAGCGACAAACTTTCTTCATGAGTGTACTTCTTAGACCCAGGTAATTCCATAACAAAAGGCAATGAAAATAGTCACAGTGCCAGAGTCAAGGAAATGTCTGCTCATAGAGAGAGTGTGGGCTTTGTGACTCAGAAGTCACTCCATTCAATTCTACAAAGCAGAAGCACAAAACCAAGGAGAAGAAGGGAAATTCAGGTATTTGAAATACAGTATGCAGAAGAGAAATAATTTTATAAAAGACCTCACAATGGAGATGCCACAGAGGCAAATTTAGAAACATATGAAGGAATCTAATGATGGCTCAAATGGAACTCTGAGAAAGAAGGCATTTCATACACATGGATTATAGGTCCTGCCATGTGCTGAATATATACTGCCAAAATCAACCTTTGTTGGGAGAGTCCTTCTAACTTAGTGTATTTACTTTAATTTCCTTGAACTTTAACTCATAATGGCAATATAATTTAATTCACATTTTTTTTTCTTGTTCCAAAACTGCTGGGTGGGTTCTGAATTTCAGCATTGGAAAGTATGCTACAATACAGATATAAACTAATTTTCTTACAAAGATTGCTCATCAAAATGATATTTTGGTTGTTAACTCTGTCTTCTTGTTTTATCTGTCACCTGGTGGTAGGAAGGAAAAATGATAATTATTGATCTCCTCGGATGCTAACATTTTTTAAAAATCTCACTGAAGTGCACCTTCAGAAAGTTTACCACACCAAATGAAATTATTCAACAAAGGTAACTCTTAGAAGGGAATACTCCAGTAGAAAATGATCAGTAATTACCAGTGAAACCAATGAAAAAATTCAAAGATAAAAAATAATGGGAAATGCTTAGTTTATATAAAGCTTCAGTTATTAATCAAATATGTATTTATTATAAGACCTCCTGGGCAAAGGAAATTCAATGTTGAATAGACAGATAGGTAACTGCCTCCGCAGAGTTTAAACTCTAGCTAAGCAGAAGTAACGAAACAAAACAAAAAGAATACAAAATCACCAAGAGAGAAGGATATGTTACTCCATATGTCTAAACTGAGAAACAGAAACCCTATTTTACTAGCTAACACACAAAAAAGGTGATGTGCTGAAGAAATAGGAAGAGGAATTATTCTTTGTTTCGTTGAGGCTTTGTGGTATTTTAATTCTGAAAATTTCTGTAGACAAATTTTGGGTTTTCTTTTATTTATCCAGGTTATTCCTATTTCCATATGCATATGATAGACAATGAGTGCCCCAGAGTTGGTTCTGAATCCCAACACCTAACACAGATCACATATTTGAGTCATAATTTTTGATTGACACAATAATAAATCTGACCTAAAGTTAGGGGTTCACAACACAACCAATCATTAATGGTCAAAGGTTGAGTAAGGTGGGAGGGGTAGAATCATATGACACTAACATTATAGCTTTTTTGGCAGGTTTTGCTACTTGCCTATGCAAGTCTATTCTCTACAACTTTATAAATGTAATAGAGCCCTGATTTTGTAGGAATCAAGAACAATACCTTTAGTTGAAATACAACATTCCTTAGCTTATCTTGTGGATAAAAACAGTCATTTGACAAGGTTCTGGCACTGTAAAATATAGTTGGGATTTTTCATATGAGGTTTCTAAAGCAGCTTATTAAGAGGAAAGATACAGAAGGCACATATCTTTTGTTTTTGGCTTTAATATTCTTCTGCCCCAGATCTCAGATACAGTGCTATGGTGGCTAACCATCTTACAAGCATACAATGGCAATCCCAACAGCACAAGATCAAGTTCAAGTCAACTGCGTGAAAAGCAAAGGAAACTGAGGTTTTAATGTTATTTTTAAAAATAAAAAGTTACAATAAAAGCCCTGGACTTCTTGCCTCCAGAATTGTGTGATGTGACAAAAATAAACATTCTGTTTAATAAGTCCTCAACACGAGTAAAACTATGAATTGAGTTCTCAGCCAGGTGCAGCCAAATGACTAAGTAGTGTCACCTTGTGATCAGTTTGTGATGCCTATCTGTGTCAGAGAAGTGGGTTTTTACTGGTTAAGCAATCCAAGAAGATTTACCTTCAACAATTCATAGGAACAGCAGCAATAATCACAATACAAAAAAAAATGTAAAAAATGCAGACAAAAATAGTGAAAAGTTAGAACAAGGGAAGGGATTGGGCAAAAGCACAGTACTCTTTACAATTCAAAGTTTAGACCAATATACATAACTGTAGAATATGGATATTTGTGCAATGCCTTTTAGATTAGTCAACATAAAGTAAACATCAATGGCATGGTAGAAATGAAAATATCTGTTAAAGCTATAAAATGTGTTCATTAGATGAGAAAGAGAAAAAGATGGATGGAAATACTGTGTAAATAATAAATATAAAATATAAGGTTGAATTGGAAAAAAGATGTTACCTAGATGTAAAATGTGAACCTAGAGCTAAAACAATCCATAAAGTTAAAAATGAGAGAATGACAAAGACACATTTATATATTGTGTATAAATTCATTATTTGAGTTTTAAAAATTAAATTAGAAATTAACTCAAGCAATCACTCCATAAATTACTCTATTGTTGACTATTTAGTTTTGAAGAAATGATAAAGGACAAACATTAACAGACAGTCATGCATCAAAAAATATAGTACCTCAAAGCATAAGACAAACATTTTCAGAATTATAGTATTTGTCAGAAAAGAAAATAGAAAATTTGGTTATTTTCATCAGTCTGTGTCAGGTCCATTATGCAAAACTCAAAATAATCCTGACAAAAATGAACAAAATAGGAGAAGTATGGTATTGGTGTGACAAAGGTCTCAATTAGAATCTTGGATTTGAGTCAAATATTATATAGTTCTGAAGACTCAAACATTCCTTTTTTTTTAATTAAAAAGGAAGAAGAAATAGGAGAAAGGGAAATGAGAGAAAAAGGTGGAAGAGGAGGAGGAGAGGTAGAAAGAAGGAGAGGCAGATGAGGAAGAGAAAAGGAAAAAAAAAAAAAAGAAGAAGAGAAATTCAATTCAGGCCCTGTGTTCTGGCCATTACAGGCATTATTTCTTCTGGTTCTCACTTGTGTCTACCCCCATTTTATGGAAGAATAAACATAATTTCAGAGGTGAGTATTTGTGTCCCAAGATCATACAAAGAGATTTTGCCTGTTGTGTTTTTAATGTTATTATAGGTTCTTTTTTCAATATTTTAAACTTTTTTTTTAGTGCTATTCTACTTTTAAAGGTTTGAAAAATCAAGAGAAGTAACTTTCTAGTTTGGGGAAAACAAAATTTTAAAATATGATTATGATAAACTTTTTGACTGAAGAGTCAAAATCGTATGTTATCCTTTGCTTAACACTTGCTGGTTATCCAGTTTACATCTTTAATAATCATGCAATTAAGTGTCAGTATTTTGAGAAAAACTATTTCTAATACTATCACATATGTTTTACTATTCACAGATAACACAGAAGGGAAAATAGCTTTAAGTAAATAAAAAAGTTGTACAGTTTACATACAAATTAAATGATCCAGGTCAAAATATAATCACAAGATAGACATCTTTTCACTTTTACAAAGTAACCATCTGAAATCCTTTAAAGCATTATCCTCTTTAAACATTTTGAAACAAATTTGCCTTTTGATTGGAACTATGTGTTTCATTATAAAGATGGAACACGATGTTCTGGCTTACATATTCTCTGCAGAAGGAGGTCCTTTTTTGTACTGAATTTTTAGCATATAGTAAAGATCCAGATTGTAAAAAAATTAATTTCAGGCATGACAGACTGGAAGTATATATTGAACAGATCTGGGAACAGAAATGATGCAAATGCCTTTCTCCCAGCTTCTGAAAATTATGTAATGGACCAGAATTTCAGGATAGACTTCTGTTTGAGTGAAGGATGGACTTGCATCAGAGGATGGTACCAAAAATGACTTTTGGAAAGCAAAAGTGTAAGGCAGATTCCCACAAATGGTAGTTCCATGAGCATTGACTCTAGAGATATTGTTATAGCTAAACATTAGGATACTCACATATATTTTAATTATTAGTGGTGGTAACAGAACTAGGATAGAAACATTTCTCCTGAATGAACAAGAGTAGTAAAGGAAATTGACTTATGAAAGGAAGAAGACCAGTGATGCATTAAGAGCTAGAAATAAAAATCAATGAAATTGTTTTAACTCTTCAATATGTTGCTATTATGTTTAAAGTATTACACACTTGGTTTGGTCACAATGATGATGGTAATATTTATATTGCTTATACATTGATTTCTATATTATTTAGTGGTTCTACCACAAAGCAAATAAGAAAACTAATAAACAGGCTGCTAAAAACATACTTGAGCAATTTGTTCCTTCCTATCATTAAACTATTTAAAATAATGACAGTTGCAAAGAGTACAACTGAATAGTGCTAGCCACTTGCTAGTTTGAAAGTTTTACCATAATGATTTTGATGAATGACATTTATCCCTATAGCCTCAAAAAAACTAATAAAAATAATAATTCTAATACGTGGAGAAATAAGTTCATTTATATTTGTATACATATACCTAGAATTAGAAATTTTCTTAATAATATATAACAATTATCAATAGAACAGATGGATGGACTTTTGAAAAGGTTCTGTTAAACCGTTATGCTTACCAATTCATTTTATTAAGAAGTAACTCAACAAATGTTTACCAAGAACCTGCTATGTGCATTTTTTTCCTCCAAGAGTTTATAGGGAGGGAAGGAGTAAAAAACAAACACATCTAAAAAATATTTTTAAAAAGACATGACAAATTACAGTACACAAAAAGACAAAATGCTGTGAAAATTTATAGGTATCCTATATGTCTGAAGTATCAGCAAGGACATCATGGCAGGGCTGGCATTGAGAGGGTAATGTTACAAAGGGCAAGAATTCAACATGAAGAGCTATGAAATGGCATCATTCAAGGATGAAAATAGTGCAAGTCTACTTTCATAAAATTGTTTTTAACAAAGCTCAATAAAGTCATTAGTTCATTTTGACTCAATAAAAAGAAGACAAAGTAGTCTGTAAGAGACAGGAAGTGATATTCTGTTATCGAAACACTCAGCAGACCCTAAGTAATCAGAGCTCATATATGAATAGCTTGTGCAAAATGGATTTTCATTTCTATATCACTAACCTATCATCTATTTTAAAAATCTATTCCTAGTTTTCAATTATTATATACTTGAAAAATAGCTGTAAATTAACCTTGTCGATGACAAAGTAGATAGTTACATCCAGATACACACACTATATCTCAAAATATCACCCTGATGACATGATCAAAGAATTAATAACTCTCCAAAACTCATTCTGTAAAACACTTTTGTAAAATTTTTCAAAATCATCCTGACAAAACCCAGGTCTTTAAGATAATGTATAGACAATATTCTATGTCAAAAAACTCCCCCCATTTATATATAAATTTTCATCAATAATTATCTGAAATAAATCACTACAAGGATAAAATTTGTGTTATGAAAAAGATACAGCTGGGCTCAGTGGCTCAGCCTGTAATCCCGTGCCTTTGGGAGGCTGAGGTGAGTGGATTGCCTGAGCCCGCGGGTTCGAGACCCACCTGGGCAGCAAGACCTCATCTCTACAATAAATCAAAAAATCAGCCGGGCGTGGTAGTGGGTGCCTGTAATTCCGGCTACTCGGAAGGCTGAGGTGGAAGGATCGCCGGAGCCCAGCAGGTCGAGGCTGCGGTGGCCGGGAGCGGCCACCCTACTCCAGTCTGGGTGACAGAGTGAGATTCCAACTCAAAAAAAAAAAAAAAAAAGATACAAAAAGAAAGATGAATGAATTAAATATAAAATATTTGTAAAAAAGTGAAAGAAAATATATATGTAATTATCTAAATTGCTTCTATGTGCTATTCAGATCAAACTATTTTCAATCAAAAATATATTTTTAAAATTTAAAATTATGGCTAGTGTCTTAAATTCCTATAGTTTTCTTATCTTCAGTAGATTTTTCTGAATAAATATTTCTCTCACTAATTACATTTCTATTTCCTTAGGGTCTTTTAAGTAAATCCAATCTGGTGTATTTTCATCAATGCAAACACTGCCATTTTTATTTTTTAAAATGGTATGTTTGCTCTTGTAATTTTTTCTTATATTAATTAAACGAAGGAGTAAATGACCATATGTTCTTTGATGATGATAGAAGTGCATACCTGTTCTTGAATCACTGTCTCCTCCTCTACCTATGATAGACTATTTTCACATTAATTCCTTTTTCTAATAATATTCATTTATATTTGTACTTCTCAATGTCGGTTTATATGCTCCCTCCTCTATGATGTCTTTTAAAAATAAAACAAAGTAGTAACAATCACTATAGCGCTCCTACTGTTTTTATATGGCATGTATTGGGCTAAATGTTTTATATCTAATATCTCTTTAAATATTCTGAGAAATCCCCTAAAGGAAGGATTGTCAACCTCAGTCCAAGATAAGGAAATTGAAGCTCAGTATGGTATAAGTGACATTCAGGTATGTCAAACTCCAAAGAGCAGCATGCTGTTCATTTTTTAAAATCTCATTCTTTCCCATGTGGGCATATGCAGATATATATGCATGTGTTTGTGTGTGCAAATACATTCATATGTATGTATAAATGTGTGTGTGTATATTTATATATGTGCAAATATAGATGGATGGATGTGCATGTATTCTTACTTATTATTGTTGAAGATTACAGCTAGTCTTTTTATATCTGCCTGCAGATTGGATCATAAAGTGGCTAAATGCAATGATCAACTCTTATTCAGTCTTTGCTGAGTCTTCATAGAGTTTGCATTTTCTTCATCATTTTGTAGTGATTGCAGATAGTAGTTACTCAATAAATTATCAATTGAATTTAAAAAATTTCTAAATGTAATGGAAGAACTGTCTGAATAGAGCAACAAATGCCTCACATTCTTATAATTTTCATTCGCCAGTGCCCACACAGCTGCTTTTCTCTAGGAATCATATTTCTTATTCATTTTTTCCCCATTTTTAAGCATGTTTTAAGAAAATTTGCCTATTCCTGGAATAATATGTTTTGAAAGTGTCAAATTTGACTTTGCACAGCTAAAATGATTACAGATTAACAATTTAATCACAAATCACCTTTTGTAATAGAAAAAATTAAGAAATAATTTTTTTAAAAGATCCTCCTCTTCAGTTGATACTAATTAGTTTTTTTTTCCCCTCTTCTTCTTTAAACCAAGTTTAAAGCTCACACTATTCTGGTTTGAACAGTGCCAAGTGATAATCCAATGTGACATACATTTCCTGTAGCAATAACATTTTGGCAGATAAACTCTCCAATGAGAAGCAACCATTTCTATGCTTAGATGAATTTTGTGATGGAACGCAAATGAAAAAAAAAAAGTAACAGAACTTTCAGAAAACACTCCATCGTATAATGAATCTCCTTTCCATGTTTACTGAAAGTGCCTAAATCCACAGAGGGTAAAGACATTGAGTACCTAATGAACAATACATCATAGATTCCTCATTGTCCTTGGAGTGTTGATAAAATAACTGATTATTATTTACACTGAAATTTGTTCCTAGATATATTGTATCCCTTCCCTTCATTATGCAATGCTGTCTTGGACCTGGGAGTCTAGAAATGTGGAAATTATAACACTTTGACACACCATGTAAATGAGATATCGCTGTAACATGCTATTTAAATAAAGTTTGGAACAAACATTCAGTAGAGAAGTTTGGAAAACTTATAACGAGATTACCTCATAACTTTTAAAATAAGAGTATTCTTGTATTTCCCCCCAGCCATCTTTTAATTCCAACCAGAAGGTGCCGTGTGCCAACTTAGCTCTGCAGCAGCAAAGCTGCACATTGCATTATTGTGGCAATTAGTCAGGAGCTCAGCTTGTCGTTTGAGCCTCTCCTCCTTTTCTTTATGTAGATAATATTTGACTTGGAGGATCTTTGTCTGTCTCTCTAATGGAAATGCCTGAATTGGATATCATCAATCTCCGTCAACAAGCTATTTCCCATCATCAGTTCTGAAATTGAAGCTAGAGTGGGACAGGTAGGAAAAGTTTCCAGACTAGTATTTGCGCTTCATTCATTTTCTTCATGTTATTTTTCATGATTAGTTGCAAGACCTGGACAACTGGATGCCTATGGAAAGCTTTTGGAGAGATTCAGTCTAAAACTTTCTTTTTAAAATGTAATAAGTTTATTTTTAAAATATCATAACTGTAGCAGCACAAATGACTAGCCATAGTTAGGGATGCCACCTGTGGTCATGCAAAAAAAAAAAAAGAACAAAATGGGAAAAACCTCATTTTTGGAACTTAAGCCCATGTCTTTAGAGAACTGTGCTGTTTTTAGGGACATTTATTTGTTAATGAGTTAGAGACAAAAAATATATTTTCTATAATTAAAAATGATGTAGATTATAAGGGTAATTAAAAATTCAGATTCTCTTAGATAAATTTCTGTCAGACAGGCTAGATGCCACCCAAAATATTTGGTTATTAAAATTAAAATATATCTTCATCTTCTACAATTCAAGCACTGCTAAAGGGCTGGCTTAGAAACCTCGTCTGTTATCTATCTTGTGTCTGGTTGTCAGCACCCTGAACTCTACTTTCTGTAGATTTTTAATTCCAGTCACACACTCCCATCCCTTCTCTTCAGTTTTTTCTTTTCATTTCTTCTTCAGAATTTCTGAATGTAAATAAGAATTTAATGTGAAACCTCCTTCTGTAAACAAGTTCAATAAATCTAATGGAATGAATAAAGTTCCAACAGGCGAAAGACAAGAACTATCCACAGCAGAATCTGGCAAGGGAGGCCCAGACAGTCCCTCCCTCAAGAAAAGCCAAGGCATCTCCTCAGAAACTATTTCAGTCACCAAGTGTTCTCTAAATAGCCTTCTGAAGAATTTCCCAAGGAGATTTCTTCCCAGGGCACTTAGGAAAGGTTCCTTCCATTAGGGTGGCTTTTGGGAAGAAGCGGATGAAAGAGACCATTAGGTCAGGTTACTAAAGATAGCTTGCCATATACTTTAATCCTGACAGGGGAAAAAATTGTAATGAAATAGCAGAAAGCTTTCTGAATAACAGTATGAGGTTTTCAAATTCAAGTCTGGCTATCCCAAAGCAAATGCATATGTACATCAGATTATGGAAAGCTCTAGCTTATAAATAATCTATCTTCTAATGTTTCTGTTTCTGAAACTATTTCCCAAAATAGTGCTCTATCTCTTTTGAAACTGTGGCCTTTCTTATTTACATAACTAGAGGAATAAAAGGCAAATTATCATTTCATAGCTTTTCAGCATCTTCAATTGAGAAAGCCACTTGTCAGTTTTATTTGCCCAAGTACTTTAAATTGATGAGTGGTATTGGAAGGAAAGTAATTGAATTTAAGTCTAGTTTTCATTTATGCTTTTTGCTCCTTTCCAGCAGAGTTGGCTGGGAGGATGCTGAAGGGCACTGATTTAAAATCAGAGTGGATAGGATAAGCACTTGTACTTTCTTAACAGAGAGTTTACCATAAACACATTTTCATTTCTTATTTTTATCATTTACTTAGCAAGTGTGGACTTAATTGTGCTTGGTTGCTTATTTTAGTGAAATATATTAAACTTTCACATATATTTGAATAAAATACTTCCACTGATTTGTATCAGCTAAACCTAATTTTTAACTACTAATCCTTTAATTTTTTTACATATTTAATTTTAACTAAAAATTCTTTAATTTTAATTTTGTTTTTATTATATCTCTAGCCAAAGAGATAACAATAAATGCATCAGTTTACATTATTTTGTTTTGTTTGTATGAATACATTAAAAATTTTAAAATAATTAGGTAATTGTTATACTTAAATGTGGAAATATATCTGCCAATTTCCAAAGTACATAATTAGCATAGATACTGTATATTGGACACATAGTTTTATGAGAAATTTTTAAAAATTATATCATCTTCTCTTAGATCAACAAATGGTCATATATTTATGTTTTTTATGAGAGAAAAAATCTTCTCTTTCTCCATATACATTCACAACTAAGCACTAGTTCATTTCTGGTTCTCTTTTGTGAGAGTTTGCGTGTAAGCAAAGATTAACAAAAGGTGGTTCCTAGATTTTTATCCATTGATTAGATGTTGTAGGTTTAGTATAAGTTCTTATAGATTACATAATAATTTCATCTGATTTTTTCGTTTTTTTGTTTTGTTTTGTTTTGTTTTGAGTTGGAGTCTCTGTCGCCCAAGCTGGAGTGCAGTGGCATGCTCATGGCTACCCCAGCCTCAACTTACTGACCTCAGGCAATCCTTTCACCTCAGTCTTCCAAGTAGCTGAAACTACAGTCACCCATCTAATTTTTTAACTTATTGTAGAGACAGCATCTCACCATGTTGCCCAGGTCAGTCTCGAATCCCTGAGCTCAGGCAATCCTCTCGTCTCAGCCTCCCAAAGTTTTGGGTTTACAGGCTTGAGTCATTGCACACGGATGGGTCTTTTACTTTTATGTGACAAGCTTTATAAACATTTTATTTTCCTAATCTTTTGCCTATGTATACAAGGAATCTATTTTACTATAGCTTATATGTATTTGATTAAATTTATTTTTCATGAAAATATCACATTCTTTAAACCGTGTTGAATGAATTCTAAAACACTTCCATTAGGATTAGGGAAAACTACCACTGAAAAGAACATGTTGTACTCCCTTGCTTTTAACAGATGAGAAAAATGTATTCTCCCAGTATTACTTGAAATGTGATGAATATTAGGTTTTCTATGATTTTTCATTCTTTTGATAAATTCTAATGAATGAAACAATCATCATTTCAGCCTCCACTATAAGCTAATATTGTAAAAGAGAGAGCTAATTAAGATACAAGACCTTTAGAGATCTTAGTTTTGTGAATTCCACCTCAGAAAATCAGATGATAACGTAGATTTTAATAACTGCTATCAATCTATATTTATGGCAGTTCATTCTAAGAAGGGACTAGAAAGTATTAATGATTACTTCTGTGGTGCGTTACTGTTAAATCAAATAGTGAATGAAAATCTTATAGTCTTACTCTTCTATGTAATAAAAAATCCATTAGACTAGCTGATTTTCAAAAAAATGTAGTAAGTTGAAATCCAATTGAACATATATAATTAAAATCAGTAACTGGAAAAATATTTACAAGAAATGTGACAAGCAAAAAGTTAAAACTTTTCTTTTTCTACTTTTAGATTCATAGGGTACACATGCTCGTTTGTTACTTAGACATATTATGTAGTGGTGAGGATTGGGCTCCAGGTGATCCATTCCCCTGATCATGAACATTATACCCAACAAGTAATGTTTGAACCCCAGCCCCCCTCCCTACTCTCCCTCTATTGGTGTCCTCAGTGTCTATGTCTATTATTTCCATCTTTGTGATCATTTAGTTCTGCAAATGAGTGAGAACATGCAATGTTTGATTTTCTGTTTCTGAGTCAGTTCACTTAGAATAATGATCTCAATAACCCAGGAAATTGACTCCATTATAAGAAATAGACACACGGAGAACCAAATAAAAAGCACAATCCCTTCACAGTAGCTACACACAAAAAATGAAATACCTCGGTATCTTCCTAACCAGAGAAGTGAAAGACCTTACAACAAAAACTGCAAAACACTACTCGAAGAAATAAAAGAATCCACAAACAAATGGAAAAATATTCCATGCTAATGGATTGGAAGAATCAACAATGTTAAGATATCCATCCTACCAAAGGCAATCTACAGATTTGATACAATACCCATTAAATTACCAAGATCATTCTTCTCAGAACTGGAAATGACAATACAGAAATCCATATGGAAACATAAATGACCAAGAGTAGCCAAAATAATCCTTAGCAAAAGAAACAAAGCAGGAGGCATCGCACTTATAGACTTTAAACTGTATTATACGACTGCAATAATCAAAACAGCCTGTTATTTGTATAAGAACAGACATATAGACCAATGGAACAGAATGGAGATTCTGGAAGGAAAAAAAATCTCAATTTCTCAACCAACTTATCTTTGACAAAGCCTCCAACAGCAACCACTGAGGATAGGAGAACCTATTCATTCAATAAATGGTGCTAGGAACACTGGCAACTACATGCAGAAAATTGAAACAGGACACCCATCTATACAAAAAAATCAACTCTAAATGCATCAAAGACCTAAATGTAAAACTATAAGAATTTGAGAAAATGTAGGAGACACCCTCATGGAAATTGGAATAGGCAACCAATTCCTGATCAAAACCACAGATGCTCATGCCATTAGAGATAAGATATACAAGTGGGACCTTATAAAGCTGAAAAGCTTCTTCAAAGCAAAAGAAATCATAAAAAGAGCAGGGAGACAGCCTACAGAATGGGAAAAAAAATTTGCCAGCTGTATATCTGACAAAGGCCTAACATTCAGGATCTAAAAGGAACTCAAACAGGCTGAAAGGGGAAAAAAAGGGATATAAATAGACACTTCCCAAAAGAATACATATGAGCAATCAACAAATACATGAAAAAATGCTTAGCCTCACTAATCATCAAATAAATGCAAATAAAAACCACACTGAATATCACCTAACTCCAGTCAGGATGACCACCATCAATAACACACACAAAAAAACAACAGATGCTGGAGAGGACGTGGGGAAAAGAGAATGCTTCTACATTGTGGTGGGAGTGTAAACTAGTACAACCTCTGTGAAAAACAATGTGGTGATTCCTAAAAAAATCTAAAAATTGATCTTCCACATGACCCAGCAATCCCCCTTCTGGAAATATACCCTGAGGAACCCAATCATTCTATGAAAAAGATACCTGCACATATGTGTTTATTGTAGCATTATTCACAATAGCAAAAACATGGAATCAATCATGCTGCCCATTGAAAGTGGACTGGATAAAAAATGTAGTACATATACACAATGGAATATTACACAGCCATAAAGAATGACAATATTATGAACTTCTCAACAACTTGGATGAATTTAGTCTGTAATACTCAGTGATCTATCACAGAAACAAAGAACTGAGTACCACATGTCAGCAGACCCTGAACATTTATCATAGTACTATAAGAAATGGATTGGCAGTAGTGGGAACCTGCCAGGGAAGAAGGGGGCACATAATATCAATAAGAGTACCTGATCTCAAACCAGGTGAACTGGGGACCAAAGTGAGGCCCAAACTTTACTCGTATGATGACTACTTGTATATTAATCCTGAATTGTACCCAACATCTTTGAAATAAGAAAAGATGAGCTCAGCTCTATCCATGTTGCTAAAGGGCATGATTTTAATCTTTTTATGGATATATATATATATATATATAATGTTAAATATACATGTGTTTTATATATATATATATATGTATATATAAAACTTTTTATCCAGTCAATTGTTGGTGAACACTTAGGTTGGTTCCATGATTTTGACATTGTGAATAGTATTGCAATGAACATATGCATATAGGTATGTTTTTTATACATTGATTTATTTTTATTTAGATAGATCCCTAGTATTGGTATTGGAAATTTCTCAAGCAACTAAAAATTTTTATGACAGGAAGAACTCACTACTTAATATGAAAAATACTAATGCCCTGGAAAAGCACATAGAATGGTAATTTTAAAAAGGAAATTATGCATACCAATTGTGTGTGCATGTGTGTTGTGTGCTGTGTGTGATTACAAAAACATAAACAAGAAGAATTTGCGGAACAGAAGTACTATCTGAAAAGAGAGAACAGAGAGAGGAGAATAGAAGACATTTAAAGTATAGTTATAACATCTTATGTTAAAAGCAAATAAATCCATCAATGAAGCTAATATTTTAAAATGGCTAATGTTTATCAAATCTTGCTAGTGAGTTTAGAGTGATTTTTTTTCTGTACTTTGCTTTTGTTCCTTATGCTTAAAATAATTGGAAAATAATCCTCAAAGAATTTTCAAAGAAATATTTTAAATGGTCAATAGCACATAAAATAACCACTTAGAAGTTTGTCAACATTAATAAAAAATAGAAAGAAAGGAATGATAAAATTGGCAAAAAGCTATCAGAGGTTTTAAAAATGTAGGATACTCAACGTTAGCATGGAGAAGATGGCGAAGTCACATTCATACAGTGCTGTGGGAGTGTAAATTGGCATAACCTTTCTGAAAATCCATTTGGCAGTAGATATAAAGAGCATAAAAATGTTCAGCTCATTTTGATCTAGTAATTCCATTTCTGGGAATCTAGCCTAAAGACAAAAGACAAATGTGAAAATATATATGAGCACAAATATGTTGACCACTTATTCATTTATCTATTTAATGAATATTTATTGAACCTTTACTAAGTGTATGACATTGATTATATTAGCCACCAAGTCTATAACAGGCATCAGGACAGATAAGGTCCTCTTGGAATTTGCCCATTGAAGCATTTTACAATAAGAAGAAATTGACTATATCTTAACTGTTCAACAATAATATATATGTTTATATATACATACATAAACAATATATTATATAATGGAGTAAATATAATTATTATTGCATAAATTTAAGGTGTATAACATGATTCTTTGATATATATCTCTCTCATTATATATTATATAATGAAATAGAAAATTATCACATTTATTGAGCAACTATCATGTTCCAGGGCCTATTTTAATCATGGTTACATGTATCATCTCATTTAATCCTGACAACAATCCCATGAAGTAGTGTGTTAATTTTCTATTCCTGTTGTAACAAATTGCAACAACCTTCACGTTTTAGTACAATATAAGTTTCTTTTTTTTACAGTTCTGTAGGTTAGAATTCCAAAATGGGTTTTACTAGGCTAATTCATTGTGATGGCAGGGTTGCATTCCTTCTGCAGGTTCTGGGAGATAATACTGTTTTCTTCTCCTGTTTAGCTTCTTTCTAACCACCATTCCTCAGCCTGTGGCCCCACTTTATCTTAAAGCCAGCAGGGTCAAGCTGAGCCCTCCACAAACACCCATATCTCTAGTTCTATCTTCTGTCTCTTCCACTTATAAGAACATTTGTAATTACATTGGGATCATCTGGATAATTCATAATAAAGCCCTGTCTCAAGGTAGACTGATTAGCAACCATAATTCTATTTTCAATCCAGAAATCTAACACATTCATAGATTCTGGGTATTAGGATATGAACAACTTTAGAAGGTCATATTCTAGCTATCATCGGTAGGTACTTTTTTCCTCTTCATTTTATGTAAAATAAACAGAGGAGAAAGATGTTTGTTTTTTTCTAAAGTTCATACCATTACTTAGTGACAAATTTGTTATTCAAATCTAGCTAAGCAGCCTCAGATCTGGGCATTTCATCACTAAGTTGCACTACTTCATGAGTAAATTGCTGATGCTATATAACCTCAAACAAAATAGAGATTTTAGGGGGAAAAAAGTAAGAATCTGTTAAAATGTTGATAGCACTTACCTCTTGATTATGAACTTATGGGTAATTTTTATTCTTCTTCTTTATATGTTTTTGTAATTTATACATTTTCCTCAATGAAAATGGTTACAAATTGTTCTAGTTTCAACTGGACTAAGCTGGAATACTATGTTTTCTAAAAACCCCTTCCACAAATGGATTTAGAGTCTAACTGACCAAAAGCTATGTTGCATGTGTTCTGAAAGGTAGAAGTAAAATACAGTCACTACACATGAATTGTTCTCATCAGTCGGAGACTGTGAGAGACAGATGCAGGTCTGTGGATAGTTTCAAACAGATGGGTTGCAATTTGCTTTGCTGCAAGTTCACAGAGACACTTATCATAAAAAGTCAATCATTTTCCAGGAATTTCTATGCCTACCTCTCTCCGTGACCCAAATCTGCCACTGAATCAGATTTCCATGTAAGAACTGACTTGCTCTTCTGGGTCAGAGCCACCTAGTTTCTTTTTTCTCTGGTATTGTCACTCCTGTTTTTGGACTTTTACATCCCTAGCTTCTCTCACATTTGTGTGAGTTCTAAGTCCTGTCATATTTTTCTTCACTAGCATGCACAGTGTTTCTTCTTTCCTGTTTGAATCCTGACTGGTACAGTTATTGGAACCAGAACTGGGTTATTTTTGTCATAAAAACCTAAAACATGTAACACTCACTTTGAGACTGGTGGTGTAAAGAACCTGGAGGGACATTAAGGAATCTGTTAGTGAAGGCTTGAAGGACAAGATTGAAATGGTTACTAGAAGCTGAAGGAAAGGAGGTTCAACTTTTATATTGGCAGAAAGATCAGCCTTATCTGTGGTAATGTGGAAAATTGAAAGTGTACTTAGAGACCCACTGATCTGGCTAAAGAAAATGTTGAAAGTAACTGTTTTCCTTTTACCCCATATGATAAAATATGAGAAAGGAGAAATAAATGTATGAGTGTTTTGTTTTTTTTGTTGTTGCTGTTTTTTTGAGTTGGAGTTTCACTCTGTTGCCCAGACTGGAGTGCAGTGGCATGCTCCCGGCCACCGCAGCCTCAACCTCCTGGGCTCCGGCGATCCTTCCACCTCAGCCTTCCAGGTAGCTAGAACTACAGGTGCGCGCTACCACACCCAGCTAGTTTTTTTTATTATTATTATTGTAGAGACGAGGTCTCGCCAAGTTGCCTAGGTGGGTCTCGAACCCGTGGGATCAGGTAATCCACGTGTCTCGGCCTCCCAAAGTGCTGGGATTACAGGCTGAGCCACTGAGCCCGGCGAGTGTTTTGTTTTTTAGCAGAATGTAGAGGGTTGAAGAGAATCCAAGACAATTGTTCCACGGAGAATCAGGCACTCAAAGTAAGAAATGACCCCAGGGTAATGATCAGATCAGGGACCTGCTAGTAAATATTATTTCATGTTAAAGATAGAATCAAGAATGCAAATTTAGCCCTTTGTTAAGACCACAGATAGATGTAATGGCCTGCCTCACAGACAAAAATGTAAAAGCTTGTTGAACCTTCTCTGCAAAACAATTTCTATGGACTTTTAAGGGTGTTATACTATAACACTCCAATCCTTGGGCCAAGATAGAAAGTGACTTTTTGTTGTTGTTGTTTTGGGTTCTTTTTAATTTTTAAGATGTGGAGTACAATTCAGGGTTAGGTATACAAATGTTCATTATGCAGCCACCCTTGTTGATGAGGTGTGCCCCTCCCTCCCCTGGCAGTTTCCCTCAACTGCCAATCCCACCCTCCCCTTCCCTGGAAAAGTGACTTGTTTTAAAGCAATTCGTGTGTATGCTTTTGTCTAATCATGCAACCACCAATAATATTCTGAGAAAGCCACAATGTTTGTAAGACATTTGCATTGGTGAAAGCACTAACAAACTGTATTAAGAGAGGACCAGTTCAAAATAAAAACAACATAGGTTTCCTCAGTTTTCCACGGGCAGAAAACAGGCTGAGAAAGTTAATCAGCAGCAAACATGGACTATTCCCTGTGGAAAAGGAAGGATGATTCAGTGTAGAGCCAGTTGGCTAGAGAGTGAAGAGCCACAGGAAACCACTCCCAGGGAGTAGGACTAGGCCCTAATCAGGGGACTGGCATAGTTGTACCGGCTTGATCAGAACTGCGCTGGACAAGTGGTTTCTACACACTCTTCATCCTCCCTTTTTTAAATGTAAATGTTCATTGACGTTACCACACCTAGTCTAAGGCCACCTTACTGTGAGGGAGTCCAGTGTCTATAAGAAGAGGGTGAGTGGGAAGACAGAGACGATAAGCTGGGTCAGGCATCCAGCCCACATGCCTGTGTCTGTAGCTCCAAGGAGGCAAATGACCAAGGAATCCAGCTGACAGGCAGAACCAAGGCCCCACACAAACCATGACAGCCATCCCCTGCTGTGTGTAGTACCCTAGCTGAGGTGCAGACATCATGCAGAAGAAAGGCAGAGACGACTCATCTTTCCAGTGCCCATCTGATTACATGGTCTGCCACATTATGAACAAAATAAAATGGTGGTTGTTTTATTCCACCATGTTTGGAGATGGAATTCCTATATAACTAAAACGATATGCAGCATATAATTTGTTAACTATGTACTAATTTTATAATCTGTCTAAAGAAATAAAAACATACACTGTGATTGTCCCCTTTTTCTGTTGGCTAGTTTGGCAATTTAAAATGTAGAACTTAAAGGAGCAAATATCTTAATGTTCTTTGAAAAAAAATTTCAATAGCTTTGGGGGTACAAATAGTTTTGATCTGAACTGTAGGTGTACCCACCACCCCCACCTATGGACATTGTACCCAGTAGGTGATTTTTTTTCCCACCCATCCCTCTCCCCCTAACCCTTTTGAGTCTTCAATGTCCATTATACCACTCTCTATGTCTTTTCATAATCTTAGTGTAGCTCCTACTTATAATAAGAACATACTGTGTTTGGTTTTCTGTTTCTGAGTTAGTTCACTTAAGTTGATGTTCTCCAATTCCATCCAAGTGGCTGAAAAAGACATTATTTCATTCTTTTTTGATAGCTGAATAGTATTCCATGGTGTATATATGCCATATTTTCATTTTCCACTGACCAGTTTTTGAACATTTAGGTTGATTCCACATCTTTGCAATCGTGAATTGTGCTGCAGTGAACATGTGAGTGCAGGTGTCTTTTTTATATAACGACCTCTGTTCTTCTGGATAGATACCTAGTAGTATCTATTCAGATAATAGGATTGCTGGATCAAATAGTAGATCTACATTTAATTCTTTGAGAAATCTCCATACTGCTTTCTGTAGTGGTTGTACTAATTTACACTCCCACTAACAGTTTATAAATGTTCCCTTTGCTTCAGTTCTATGCCAGCATCTTGTTTTTTGATTTTTTTTTTTAAATAATGGCCATTCTGACTGGTGTAAATGGTATCTCATCGTAGTTTTAATTTGCACTTCCTTGATATGAGTGATGTTGAGCATTTTTTCATATGTTTTTCAGCCATTTGTATATCATTTTTGAGATGTTACTGTTCATGTTGTTTGCCCACTTTTTAATTTTTTTTTCTTTTTTCTTACTAATTTGTTGAGTTCTTTGTAGATTTTGGATATTATTTCTTTGTCAAATGTATAGTTTGTGAATATCATTTCCCATTCTGTGGGTTCCTTATTTGATCTACTGGTAATTTATTTTGCTGTGCAGAAGCTTTTTATTTTAATTAAACCCTATTTGTTTATTTTTGTTTTTATTGCATTGGCTTTTGGAATCTTAGCCATAAATTATTTGCCTAGGTCAGTGTCCAGAAGAGTTTTTCCTAGGTTTTCTTATAGAATTTTTTCTATGGTTTCAGGCCTGACATTTAAGTATTTAATCCATCTTGAGTTAACTTTTGTGTATTAGAGAGAGAGATAAGGATCAAGTTTTCTTTTTCTGCATGTAGCTATCCAATTTTCTCAGCACCCTTTGTTGAATAAAGTATCTTTTCACCAGTGTATGCTTTCATCTGCTTTGTCAAAGATCAGTTGGTTATAGGTATTAGAGTTTATTTCCGGATCCTCTATTCTATTCCACTGGTCCATGTATCTGGTTTTGTACAAGTACCATGCTGTTTTGGTTACCACAGCCTTGTAGTATAATTTGAAGTAAGATAATTTGATGCTTTTAGCTTTGCTCTTATTGCTTATGATTACTTTGGCTATTCTGACTCATTTTTTATTCTATATGATTTTAAGATTATTTTTTCAAATTCTGTGAAAAAATGACATTGGTAGTTGGATAAGAATTTTATTTTTTTTTAATCTGTACTTTGGGTAGCATGGTCATATTAACAATGTAAATATTTTAATGTTATGAATCAGAGTGGCAATCCACCTAAAATTCAAATTCCACTGCCCAATAAGCATTTCTATGTGGTCTTAAGCTAAAAGTCATCTTCCCTCCTCTTTTTCCAGATAATTCTTAATTAAATGTATGATTCATCTGACATTCTCTACAAATTGCCTGGTGCTATAGGTATCAGTGATGACATATAACATTGTATAAAGTAGTATAGGCGATATAAAGAGATATAAAGTATTATTCCTGCCCTCAGATAGCCCAAAGTCTTACAGATAGATTCTTCTGATAACTTGTGTAAATAAATATATGAGTGTTATATATGGCTGACAAAACTTTGTTCCATAAGGAACACTCAGAGTATTATGAGGGTTCATCTGTGGCCATACCACCCTAACATGCCCAATCTCACCAGAGTATTATGAGGTTTTAAAGGAAAGAGTTTATTTGTTACAGGTTGGGAAAGTGTGAGTATAGGAGACATAACTGAAGTGAAACTGGGATTATAAAGGCCTTGGGCCCAAAGTAGACTCCAAACTCCTCCAGAGCAGGATTATCTTGGTCTTCAACTCTGAATTCCTTAAGCACTTGGTAAAAAGTTTTGAAAATTATAGAAAGTCAATAATTATTTTTTGATCAGATTATTGGATGGGTTTCCGATTTCTGTGTACTGTACTATTAGAAAAGAATCACTTGATTATCTTTTGATCTAGAATAATTATTTGACAGTGTCTTTTTTACTACCAACTTCTTTGGGTTGCAGAGAAGCTTGCATATAAAGCCATTGTGACAGTTTTAGATAAAGTAACTCTAAAAGCATAAATTACAATTAGAAAAAGAATAAAATTCACTAATATTTCTCATGAAGCAATGATTTTGCCATGTTTGTCTAGATCAACAAGGGAAAATGGCTTCAACATGAAAGTCCATGCAGTTTGCTCAAGATATTTTGACAGATTCTACATTTTCTCATGATGTTATACTCTGTAATGTTTATAACCACCATCATATGACGTGATTGAGGTAAATGAGAGCAAAGTAAGAGAGAAAGAAAATCTAATTCAAGACAGAGCTGTAAAAACAAAAGATTAGAATAAGGTCCTTTCTGTCACTGAGATAAATTGTTACACTCTTTTATGTTCTACATCATGGACTTCTAACACATTCACAACTTGAATGTGTCATATGGGCATGAGCTATTTCTCATCCTCCCACTCATACTTCCTTCCTAATAGCAAGTTGTTCCAAAATATCTTGTCAGCAAGCCTTTGCTGCTGCTTGAAGACAAACTTGATTCTGAAACCTTTTGCTCTTTGCGAAAGAAAGAAAAATAATCTTGTTTTATTTCCAATGTCAGAATATAAATCAGTATCATAGATAATTTCAGCACTTTTTGAGTGTTTAAATTAAATACAGTTAAAGCACAATACCTATTCTTGATAAGATTTAAACTGTAAAATAGATACTATATACACATAAAATATTCTTTAAGTTCTTGATTTTTTCATCCTTTTTTCTTTAAATTCATATGTGTATTCTTACTTCAGCAAAACTATTAAGAATTATAGTTTATTCAATGCACTTTTGAGAATATCTCATTAATGTAATTAATACATCCACAAGCATTTAAATTGTAGATTGGCTTAAAAAAATTGACCAACCCTAGCCCCAACAGACTTGGAAATTGCTGATAATTTTTGATAAAAATTTTTTAGATAAAACTATAACCCAGAAACTGAATATGGCTTGTCCTAGTCACTTACTAGGCATCAGAGAAACCCACAACCCTCAAAATTTTGGAGTAGATGCAACATCACTCCCAAGTCAGCCCTCACTGCCTATAATCAAGAGTTTGACTCCAGTGTCTAGCTTAGAAACATGATCTAGGGGTAAGTGGTAAGACTAGAACCAAAACACTACCACCACAGTGCTAGCTGATTCCTATACTCTACAGCTGCAATACTGAAACTGGATCTTCCAATGCAAGGACATCAGCAGGCTGGAAACAGGACAAATTTCTGTGGTGTTCATAAAATATCTCTGGATATAGTAATCAGGGGCAGGAAAGATATTCATTCATTTATTCAATCATTCATTCGTAGATACACACATTCCTGATTTCAACATATTTGCATACTTTTTTGTGGTTGAATCAAAGAGAAGTCAACAGAAAAGTTATCAATGAGGGTCAACTGAGCAAGATTAAAAATGGTAGGGAGAAATGACGGTAAGTGTGCTAGTAAAAATGCAATAGAATTGGAAAGGATGAGAGTATCCTTAGAGGCAGGAGAAAAGATCTAAATTGTTCAAGAAAAACAAACAAACAAAACAAAACTCTGAATTGAAGCAGTTCACAAAAGCTAACTCTGATATCAATAAAGAAGTGATTCTGATTGTAGAACAAAGGAGGGGCAGAGCATGGCTCTCAGGCTTGAGGATATTAAAAAGCAACGGTGAACATATTAGCAAGGAGTATTCAAAGTCAAATCAGAGGTTTGTAAACTACAGCGAAAGCTCCATTGAAGTGAGTTAGAATATGTAGATATTTAGTTACTTTTAGAGTCATAATCTTCTCCAGCAATAGTCAGCAGCTTGAAAGTCAAGTTGAAGGAAAGGGCAAGTGGAATTTCATTCATGGCAAGAGAGACTGGATAACTTGCACAGATATCTCCAAAGAAGGCATACCAAATTGTCACCAGATATATATATATATATATATATATATTTTTTTTTTTTTTTGAATTGGAGTCTCACTCTGTCGCCCAGACTAGAGTGCAGTGGCCACTCCCAGCCACCGCAACCTCAACCTGCTGGGCTCCTGCGATCCTTCTGCCTCAGCCTTCCATAGCTGGAACTACAGGCGTGTGCTACCACACCCGGCTAATTTTTTATTTATTGTAGAGATGAGGTCTCACTAAGTTGCCCAGGCGGGTCTTGAACCCTCAGGCTCAGTCAATTCACTCACCTCAGCCTCACACGGTGTGGGATTACTTAATATCACTAATAATCAGGGAAATGCAAATCAAAACCACACTGAGATGATACCTCATACCTATGGCGATTATTTAAAAAAGAAAGAAAGTAAAGTAAAAGTTAAGTGGTGGCCAGGATGTGGAGAAGTAGAAACACTTGTGCACTGTTGGTGGGAACGTAAGACTGGTGCAGTCATTATGGAAAACAGTATGAAGTTTCCTCAAAAACCTAAAAACAAAGCTACCATGAGCCAGCAAACTTACTTCTGGGTTTATATATACAAAAGAATTTAAATCAGGATCTTGAAGAGATATCTGCACTTCAATGTTTGTGCAACATTATTCACAAGAGCCAAGACATGGGAACAACCAAAATGTCCATTAACAGATGGATACATTAAAAATGTATTGTATACATGCAACGAAATATTATTCAACCTTTGTAAAGAAGGAAATCTTAGCCGTGCTCGGTGGCTCAGCCTGTAATCCCACGCCTTTGGGAGGCTGAGGTGAGCCCGCAGTTTTGAGACCCGCCTGGGCAACTTGGGGAGATCTCATCTCTACAGTGAATCAAAATTAGCTGGGCGTGGTAGCGTGCACCTGTAGTTCCAGCTACTTGGAAGGCTGAGGCGGAAGGATCGCCGGAGCCCAGTAGGTCGAGGCTGCGGTGGCCAGGAGCGGCCACTTCACTCCACTCTGGGCGACAGAGTGCTACTCCAACTCAAAAAAAAAAAAAAGAAGGAAATCTTACCATTTGCAACAACATGGATAAGCTTGGAGGATATTATGCTAAGCTAAATAAGTCAGTGTCATAAAAGTAAATATTGTGTGCTTCCACTTGTATATAGTATCTAAAATAGACACATTTAAAGCAGAGACTAGAATGGTGGTTGTCAAAGGGCTTGAGGGAGTTGGAAATGAGGATTTGTTGTTCAATGAGAACAAAATTTTACTCATGCGAGACAAATAAAATGTAGAGATGCACTATACCAGAGATTTCCAGTCCCCAGGGTATGCACCAGTATGGGTCCATGGCCTCTTAGAAATGGCAGGGGAATGAGCTCCACTTTCTGTCAAATCAGTGAGGGCATTAGATTCTTATAGAAGGGTGAACCCTACTGTGAACTGTGCATGCGAGGGATCTAGGTTGCTCACTCCATATGGGAATCTAATGCCTACTGAGCTGAGGTAGAGCTGAGGTGGTGATTAACAGTGAGTTTTGACTGCACATCTCCCTGTTCCCTGTCCATGGAAAAATTGTCTTCCCCAAAACTAGTCCCTGATGCCAAAAAGGTTGGGGACTACTGTGCTATACAACAAAGTGCTTATGGTTAGCAATAGGATATTGTACAGTTAAAAATTTGTTAAGAGGTTAGATCTCATGTTAAGTGTTCTTACCTCAAAAAAAAAAATGGAGGGAGGGGACACAAGAAAACTTTTAAAGGTGACTAATTTGTTTATTACCTTAAATATATCCCAATTCATCAAACCTGCATTAAACATATGCCATTGTTTTTTATGTCATTAGACCTCAATAAAGCTGTGCAAAAAAGGCCAGAGATATTGTAATACTGGCATTATAGAAATATAGTGGTGAGGTACTTAAAATAAAGAATATTAAGGAGACCATTTTAAGACCAAGGACATTTTATAATCAGAAAAAGGCAAAACAAAAATAAACTTTCATCCTTTTTACATTATTCAGTAATGAGTTCAAAATTTCAGATATTTATCCCATGACTGAACCTCAACTTTTCCCTGAGGTTAACTCCATCTTTGACCTCTGACAAATTTCTAAGCCACAAACTAGTTATGACAGTCACTTCATCTGTAATTTCTATCCTATCCCTGAGCTTCAATTTTTAGGCCTCTGTTGTATTCCTTGAAATCTGCTGGATGCCCCTCCTGAATGACTACTACCTAAATTTGGGTCTCACTTCAAGGAGAAGGTGAATTTAGGTACCGAGTGAGCTGCAGGGTTAGAGGTTAGATATGAATGTCAGCAACCTAGATGACACTGTGGAATGAGATGAGGCACTAACAAAGGAGATGAAGGTTGCTGGTTGTGCATGTTAATTTTTATAAAAACAAACCTGTTCATACTAAAACCTGATTTATTTTTAGAAAGATGAAGCATTTATAGACATCAAAATATTTGCAAATTAAAATAATCAAGTGAGAATGTCATGCATCCAAGGGAATCTAGAGGGTTATTCATAACATTATGCATGACTTGTCATTGGAACTTGGGGGGCAGAGTTGACAAGTGAAACCACAAGGCAAATGATGAACACAAAAGGATGTCAGAAATGGTCTGGAACAATAGCATGAAACTGTCAGTAAGTAGAAAAGTGTGCACTGACTATACCCTTTCCCCAAGAGTTGTTCAGTGAAAAGCTATGAAGAAAATGATTAAATCACAGCATAGAGCCAAGCTTCTATAAAGGCAGATGAATAGAAAAGTGTTTGACAGCATAGAAAAATGAATTCACAAGGTCAGGGGAAAGGATGAGAGCAAAGGAGGAGTCAGGGTTCAAGAGTGCTAAGAAATTAGAAGTGAGTTGAATAGGAATCGACATACCAGAGGGTAAAGCAGTGAATATTTGACTTTCACCTTTGGTGGTCACTGGGATAAAATATTGATAGATATAGGAGTTGGGGGAAAAACAAGAAGGTCATGGTAAAACAGGAACAGGATATGTAGACTTTGCTGTTGGCAGAATTTGCAACTTCTTAGAAACCACAAAGGCCTGACTGGGGACTGGGGTATTGATGTGATCTTATGAATTTGCTTCCTCTGCTTGGCTCTGTTGGTGATAACAGCTTCATGTTGGAAGAGCAACTATCAGAGGACTGCCTCTTCTGCATGCTGAGTTCTGCAGTGAAAACAGAGCATGTAGGTCTCCTTCATTCAGAGTTATGTTTCAATGACTAGGTTATGTGAAGCTAAAGAAATGGGCAATTTGTTGGTGAAGTGAAGAGTTGCAAACATCAAGTTGCATTATATCAAGTTGTAGAAACCAGTGCCTGAAGTGATCAGGATATTATTGCACAATTGCTGAGTCAGGAGCCTCAACTATTTCCTTCTACTAAGTAGACAAGGCAGCATCTAGTTTTCAACCGTAAGTCAAAACACACATTGTAGGAATGCCTTTCATTTTATGGCTCTTTTTTTTAGAATCATGTATGGTATAATCTAAAGAGTACTAGATAGGAAGAGAAGAATCTTCACAACCTTAGGTCACTTAATTATTGAATCTCTCTTTGTTGCAGCAACATCAGTAATGGGAGGATCCCTATAACTCTTTGAGTGACAACATGATCAGATTTGTATGTTGAAAAATTGATGTTGACACTATGATGCAGGGTGGATCGGTAGGGGCTACAGGAAGAGTAGATGGGCTAAATCAAGAAACTGCTCTCAAAATCTAGTAAGAACTGATGCTCTACAAGGAGAAAGAATATGTTTAAGGGTTTTATGACTAATAGGATATGGAGAAAGGAATGAAGAAGATAGATGATGGCAACTTGAATAAAAGCAATTTTTTTGAATTGGATGACGGTGCCCTTCCTGAGATAGGGGAGCACAAGAAAGTCAGTGTGTATGAGGGAAAAATTGCCAGATTCTCTTTGAGGTATGTTAATTTTGGATGCTCAACTTTAGACATCTTGAAGACATCCAGCAGGCATAAAGGGAGTTCTGAAGATACACAAATGTGAGAGCTCAGTGTGTATGTAGTTGGTGAAATTGTAGATCACACAGGAAGAAGATAAAGAAGACCAGGCAATGCATTTTAATTTTGACATGTTTGAAATTTGAAACTATAACTGAACAAGGAGCTGTAAAACATCATTTGAAAAAGACAATTTTTGCTGGGTATGGTTGCTCAAACCTGTAATCCCAGCACTTTGGGAGGCTGAGGTGAGAGGATTGCCTGAGTCCAGGGATTCAAGACCAGCCTGGACAACTTGGTGAGACCTTGT
>NW_007257476.1:235119-244295 GCF_000164805.1 Carlito syrichta
TGCATGTTTATCTGATAATATATCAGGCACTAGAAAGAGAGGGGAAAAAAGTCCCTAGTCCTCATAATAAAGGCTTAGTGAAAATTTCAAACAGTAAATAAAAAGAATTAGAATGCAGTAAGAATAAGGATGCTAAGAGAGAGAATATCTGGAAGAAGAGAAAGCCACCCAAATTGACGAGAGAGAGAATGTGTCTGTGTGTGTGTGTGTGTGTGTGTGTGTGTGTGTGTGTGTGTGTGTGTACACAAGCAGGCGTGAGAGTGCAACAACAAAAAATTCTGTATATATGAGTTCATGTCTATACATAACAATTTTGTGAATAAATACATATGAGAAAATACTAAACATTTGTTCTTTAAGGGTTAGAAGAACACTAGAATTTGGAGGATGAGGAAGGAAATGTGTGTTGTGTAGATATGATAAATTTGCTTATAGTTCTGCTTCTAGTCAGTGTAAAGTTAAACTTAAAGCCATCCCCACAATTCTTATTCAATAATAAAGAGGCTAGAAAGCATGCTTCTCAGGGGAAAATTATCACCAGCAAATAACTCTTTCATAATTTAATTGTAAATTCCAGTTCACATGTATATGTGCTTACATGTGTATTGTGTATGCACACACACATTGTACAGACATACACACACAATTTTTTAACACACAGGATTCTTTAACTGGTAGGAGAAAACGCAATTTTCAAAAATGTGATGATGACAGTGAAACACATAAACAATAATAATCAAAAACTGAAATAAATGAATTAATGTAAGTCAATTCGTTTAAAACTTGATTGATTCTCTTATAATATGAGTTTTCAAAAATTTGATTAATTTTACATGGACTGCTTAATGTTTCAATTTAAAAATTTTTTTTTTTTTTAGTTAGAGTCTTAATGTATCACCCAGGCTGGAGTACCGTGGCACACTTACGGCCACTCCAGCATCCACCTGCTGGGCTACAGCTATCCTTTCACCTCAGCCTTCCAAGTAACCAGAACTACAGGCACACGCTACCAGCCCAGCTAATTTTTTATTTATTGAAAAAACAAGATCTCGCCAAGTTGCCCGAGCTGGTCTTGAACTCATGGGCTCAGGCAATCCACTCTTCTCAGCTTCCCAAAGTGCTAAAATTACAGACTGAACCACTGAGTCCGGCCTGTATCAATTCTTAATGGAGCCGATAAGTTAGTATTGAAAATTCTGTTTAGAAAACTATCGTTTCTTGTTATCTGTATGTGTATCTGTGGTACTTATGTATTTCTGATATTTACACTAAACTTATGTTTCTAAAGAAGTACAGTTATTTCTATCACCTTTCTAAACCCAGGCCATTTAATGAATTTTATGCTTAAAGTTGCCTAAAAATGATTTCAAATTCTTTTAAAAATAAACTTTTCTAATACCAAAAAGTTGAGTAATTAAGTAAAAGTGTTTTAAGAGTCCAATAAATGACACTCATTTTGTCTCCTTCTTTCTGTAATTAAGAACTGAAAAATAGAGCTCAAAATTTTAACTTTGCTTCTGACAAAGTTTATTGGAGAGAATGACTTTTGATGTGTGACCAAATTATTCAGCTATTCATCTTGTAAATTAATCAGATTTGAATGGATAACAACGGATGCCTCCACAGGAAAATAGGCTGCTTTCACAGACTTAACCATAGTGTAGAGAATAGAAAAGAATGCATGCGTCTGGCAGACAGGTTGACTCTGAAAAAGGCCACCAGGGCCCAAGTCAAGCACACTCAGGTAAGTCACTTGACTTCCAATAAGGAGGAAAAAAAGAGAACAAAGAGAGAAAATGAAGGTGCACCTCTCACACTTTTTTTCCTAGGCAACTGAACAAGAAATTTTCTTTCCTCCATGAAGACCTGGGCAATGTTATCTCCTATCCCTGCTTCACAGGTAAGAAGTAATAAGAACACATCCCTCACTTTCAGTGTGTACAGAATTCCTGTATTGAGCCAGTTCATAGAAATCAGTGAAATGTTAAGAAGAATCAGGTCAATTCTACAGCCATAAAGATGTTCAATTTCAGTTTCTTTTTCTTTCTTTTCATTGCTCTAGAGAAGTAAAGTTCTGATTTAAGGAAATGAGTAATTCTCAACTAGTCTAAGGGAACCAGAAGTATCTTTATGTGTCTATTTGTAGTTCTTATTTAAACTTTATAATCCCAATAAGTATTTTAATGAACATGTTTAGTTTATCAATTTTCATTTTTCACATGCTTATGATATTTGATGCACTAGTAGAATGTTCTGCTTTTAAACGATCTGCCCTTCTTTATTATGTTTTTAGAAAGTCACTACAAATTACCTTAAATCATCTCCATGAAAGAGAATCTTCATGAAAGAGAGCTGACAATCTGGTCACCAGATTGGCAAATATTTCTGTCTGCAGGAGTGGAAAATGGAGGTGTCTTAGGAATATAAGCAGAATATTATTTGAAATCCAGAGACAAATCAAAAGAACTTGGGTAGGAAGACAGTTAACTTTGAAGTTGTGATCAAAACAATTTCTAGTATATTATCAGTATACTTAAACATGCCTAAAGATAAGCAATAGAGTAACATTTGCCTTGATTTCTAAAAATTTGTTCTAATTAGTAAGTCAAAAGTAGACACTATGTTCTACAAAATGTCTAACACTTCATTCTTCTTGTTAACGTTACTGTGTCTAATATTATTACTATTATGTGGCACTTGAAACTCTACCCCAGGGAAAAAGAAAATGCCATGAAAAACTTAGTTTTGTGACTGAATTGAACAATTAACATATAAATTTATGATTCTAAAAAGGCAATATTGTTATGGATCACTGTGTTGGCCTTATTAACTTTTCTATTTAAATTAAAAAATTTTATAAGATTGCTTTAGCTTTTTTATTACTACAATTAATTTGGAAACTAGAGAGTTCAAGTGATGGGGACATGCCTTCAAGTTTCATGAAAGGGAAGATACCATCTGATCAGTTCTGGTCACCCATGATTCCTAAACGCTGAACACATAGTAGGAATTCAAAGTTTTGTTGAATTTATGAATACATTAAGAAACTAGAGACAACTGAGAACGTGAAAAGTACCAGCCTCAATCTTCTTGCAAAGCCTTGTTAATTTGGAGTGGGGTTGAAAACTACCATTTTTTCCAAAAGAAAAAAAGAAAAACAGGAAATATGAAGTTCTCTTTTATAATTGTATTATGGTCAAAAGATGCCAAATTTTTATGAAGCATTTTTTTTCTTAAATGGAATAAATTTGGCATTAATATTTGAAATGATGTCTTAGAAAGTTTTTTCTTACTATTTATTTTTGGGAGATAATTTAAATAAATTAAGAAGTGTGGTGATAATTCTTTCTAAGCATGGAATAAATGAACTGTTGACCCACTCTTGTAGGGAAGAGAGACATTTTCATTTGTAATTTAACTAGATTGGCTGTGAGCAACAAAAGAAAAAGAATAAGAAAGGCAATACTCGCTTCTTGAAGCTTTGAGTTTAGAAAAGGATAAAATGATTATTTAATATAAATTGGAGGATTTCTTACCTTTAAGTTCGAGAAGATGTTGGAAGTATAACCATAATGACCCTGGGGTAATTTGCAATTTAAAGCAATTCAGAAAATGGGACAAATTATGTAGCAAAATAGTGAGAAATGAGATTCAATTCTCAGTTTATTTGCTTTTGAGCCATGCAATTTTATGAAGTGACTTAATCTCTTCGTATCTTAGTTACAGCATTTATAAAATGAGAATGACAATACCTATTTCATAAGGGCTATTGTGAGACTTAAGTAAGATAAGTAAGGGAGTAGTACAATACCTGACATTCATAAGCATCAGTACCCCTTTTTGTTCCCTCAGATATGTGGCATAATTTTGAAGGGAACTGGCTTAGACTTTCCTGCTAAAAAAGCACTTAAACTGTCCCTGACCTGGGTAGAGTGGCATCTGATTGGTGGTGCCCATCTCATATCAGTCAGGGACAAAGCAACCCCTTGTTTATCTCAGCTTGGCTTTTGGTCTGTGCCCATGCCTGGTTCATGCCTTGGACACATGGACTGAAAGTGAAAGAAGGGAAAAAAAAGCACTTAAAGTAACATGAAGCTATGAATCTACCGGATTGTGTTACCAAAAGGTGAGAGACACAAAATCACCCACAGATCTCATTCAGTAACCTCTAGATAAGCCTCATAGTGAGAGTTTTACTGGTGTGAGACAGATAAGAAAAAAACCATTCCTGAGATCTTTGCCAAGAGAGGAGGTATTGATGATGGAAAAACAACTTAAGTGCCTCTGGACACCACTAGATCATCTTAAATGAGTAGAATGCCTCGATTCAGCTTTCTTTTTGGAGTGAGGGGTATTCAGTTTTATGTGAACACTGTTGTTTTCCTGAATAAATAGGCAACAAAATTCCTGAGAGATAGCAATACGAGAAAGAACTCCTGTGAAAACAGCACTGGTGAGTCCTCAGTCCACTTTTGTGGTAAAAGTCATCATGGCACACACTGACATGTTGACAAAAAGCCAAACCCTATAAAATATTTAAAGGGGTTTATTTTGAGCAAAATATGAGTCACCATGGCCCAAGGTACAGTACCAAGAAGTCCTGAGAACATGTGCCCAAGGTGGTTGGGTTATAGCTTGGTTTTATACATTTTAAGGAGGCAGAAGTTTATAGGCAAGGACATAAATCAATGTATATGAGGTTTACATTAGTTCAACCTAGAAAGGTGCTGAAGCAGAGGAGCTTTGAGGTCATAAATAGATTTGAAGATTTTCTGATTCACAATTGATTGAAAAAGTTAAGCTCCGTCTAAAGAATTTGAAATCAGTAAAAAGATAAGGTGGGGTGGGGGTGTGGAATCCAAGGTTCCTGTTATATAATGAAGTCACTAAGTAGCTGGATTCAGATATGGTATATGTGGCAAAGGCCTTAAAACATGTCATAACTTTCCTAGGGAAGGAGATTCTCTATAGGTAAAATTTATTCCAAGAGATGGCTTTGCAGGGTGACTCCAAAATATGCCAATGAAACATTTTAAGGTAAAATATTGTTACTTCCTTTAGGGCCTGCTATCTGTCATGTGATGCTACCTGTCTTGTGATGCTGTGCCAGAGTCGGGGCTGGAACTTGGCAGCTTATTGCCAGTCTGTTTTGTCAGTCTTTTGATCTCTATTTTAATGTTAATGCTAGTCCATTGTGCCTAAAACTCCTTAAGGGAAGGGACATAACAAGGTGTGTTCAACCTTTTTTTCTTTATAGCCTGTGATTTAGTTTTTCCGGATTTCCCTTGGCTCAAAGGGCATCTATCCAGTCTTTTGAGGAGGCTTTGCTTTTTTTTATTGGCTTACGGAAAGTTGAAAGAAGACAACACAGAGCCACAGCTGGGAGAGCTCTACCAACCTAGGAAAGAACTGCACTGAAGTGGAGCAATTGGTCTACTGTGCAACTTCTCAGTGTGTGGAAGGTGGAGTGGCATCACCAGCATCACCCAAGAGTCTGTTAGACTTTCTGGGCATAAGGGACTGGTCTTTATTCTAACGCTCTCCAGATGATTATTATGACCGCTAGGACTTTAAGTGCTCTTGTTCTCCAGAGTAATTTTCTTAGCCCTGAAGTAACCCATACCTTTTTGTTGTTGTTTGTATTTTGTTTTGTTTTTTGTTTGTTTGTTTGTTTTAGGATGGAGGAAGTTATTTAGTAGATTAAGCCTTACCCTTGAATAGATAGTATAGTCTTCTCAGTTCATTTTTTCCCTGGAGCACACAATTCATATAGTATAATTGTAAGTAACAGATAATTGGGGAGGGATGTGGTTTATTTTCCTGGTGTTTGCACCTTTGAAAGCTCCATATTACAATTTTTCTGATTTTCCTAGAGGTCCCCTTATACAGCTGGTGAACAAGGTTTAGGAAGAACTGAGCTGAATCCCAAAGTGTATCTAAACCATAAGCTTGAGACTCGGACTACTCTTGGTTTAAATCATATGTTCTGGAAATCTAATATACAGTATGGTGACTGGAGTTAATAACGTATTTTATACATGAAACTGGCTAGGACAGAATTTTTTTTTTTTTTTTTGAGTTGGAGTCTCACTCTGTCGTCCACACTGGAGTGCAGTGGCCGCTCCCGGCCACCGCAGCCTCGCCTGCTGGGCTCCAGCGATCCTTCCGCCTCAGCCTTCTGAGTAGCCGGAATTACAGGTGCGCGCTACCACGCCTGGTTGATTTTTTGATTTATTGTAGAGATGAGGTCTCACCTGCCCCGGAAGGTCTCGAACCCCCGGGCTCAGGCAATCCACTCATCTTAGCCTCCCAAAGGATTACAGGCTGAGTCACCGAGCCCGGCTAGACAGTAGATTTTAAATGTTCTCACCACACACACACACACACACACACACACACACAAATGCAAACACACAAACTATGTAAGGTGATAGACACACTAACTAGCTTGATTGTGGTAGCAATTTTACAATGTACATGTATACTAAAATATTGCATGGTACACCATAAATATACCCAATGTATTGTCAATTATAGATGATCAAAATTGGAAATATTTTTAATTTTTAAAAAGTAAAGTAGGGTGAAAGACAGAGTTGTTGAGGTTGATGTGGGCTAAGGCTTCTTGCCTCTTCTTTATTTCCTGCAAGAAGGAACTTTTCTTGTATAATTGATGGATGGGCTAAATGACTTGGACATTTCTATTTTTTAACTGTTGGTTTAGCTGTTACTGTTTTACCAATTCTCAGATCCTTTCTCATGCCATTAATAATGCCAGAGAGCAGCTGTGTTAAACCTAAGGCTATCTCCCGACTTTGCCAGCCTTTGAGGTCACCAACTATAAGTAGTTCAAAGAGATTCTGCTCCCTTTAAGGTCTGATGTTTCCCCACCTGTTACACACTTAGAGAAGTGCCCAACTTTATTTGCTAACATAACCCTTCTATACTTATTTCTCTGGGTTGTTCTTTCCTTTGTTTTCTCATTCTCTTATTTTTGTATTCTCATTCTCTTGTCTTTCCATTACTCATCTAACTTAATCTCTCCTGGTTAAACTTTCTTTCCAGGATTACATCATGCTTTCCTAATTTTTATATGATTCTCATCTTGATTCAACCAATGAGCTACTCCTGTCTTGTAAACACCAGCACCAGAAATTTCCACCCGAGTAACATCAGCTCCATTTCTACCTGTCGAGTGTATATCAGCCTATAGGTATATTCTCCATTGTCAATATGTGATGATTTCCAAGTTTAATCCATTATGAGGAAAGTGTTTAAATAGACAACGAGAACCAAGAACAGTAGGAACACACAAAGAACAAAACAAGTAAGTACCTTTGATGTGGTGTCAAATATGGCACGAATGCCTGATCTGGTGTTCATGGGTCTAAATTCAATTACGACATTTAGATGTTCTAAATCAAAGTTGTGGGTAAGATCACAGCTGCTATGGAAACCTCAAAAAGAATGGCTGACTTTCAGTGAGACCTTTGTAGCATCAATGAAATATATGAAAAAGAGAAAAATTTAAGAGTCACAATAATATTTCACACAGAGAATTTCTTTTTACTAAAAATGCGTGAGGTCTAAGATTCCATTCTTTCATACTTGATATGAATACTTCTCTGTAATTATTATTAAGTATAATTTAATATTAAAGATTTTATACTAAAAATAATTTGGTCTACCTATGTACTTCACCAAGCCTCCCAGAGTTTTATTGTTCAGTAGCAGATTTGAACCCATTGGTAAAAGCAACCAATTAATAATGCCACAGGCACAGAAAAAGCAAGCTAATTATGCTTATCTAACTGGTCATATTTGGACTCTGTAGTATTTCTACTGGGGGAAAATGTTACTCTTTGTAAGTTGGGCTTCAGCCAAAAGTGTGCTGCCTTTGGCTGTGGTTTGTACAAACTATGAATGTGTATCTTAGAAGAGAGACACAGACGTGTAAGTTAGGGGCAAAAACCCAAAATGACCAAATGGAAAGTTCAGAGAATAAGTAGTCACTCCTCAAGCAAAGTTCTAGCACTCTGCCCTTACCAATCAAGAAACTGATCTTTTTGACTCAATCACCTACCTGAATGAGGGCATTCAACTTCAACACATTATGTACTCCTTTGAGAGAGAGATGGTTTCTCCTAACTATCCACTTTCAGGAAAATTCTTTCTAAAGTCATATTCTGCCATATTTTCCTCTGTCTGCCACGCTATTCAGATACTTCAGATGAATATACCCAATATATACACAACACTCACATATACAACATGTTTTCCATTGCTGCATAATAAATCACCACAAATTTAGCACCTTTAAAAAACACAGGTTTAACATCTCATAGATCGTTTGGGTCATACTTAGCTTTCTCTTCCTCTCAGAATCTCATAGTTTCAATCAAGGTGCCAGTAGGGCTGGGGTCTCATTTGAAAGGTCAACTGAGGAGGAATCAGTTTCCATCCTCATTCAGGTTTTGGCAGAATGCTTTTTCCCACGGCTCTTAGACTAAGGCCACCAACACCTCCAGTCAGCCGGTTCTCTCCATTGCATGGTGATATACAACATGGCTGATTCATTAAGGCCAGCAAGGGAGTGAAAGCGGTACATTTCAGAATTCTCTAGGCTTTGACCTTAACCCTTTCCCTGTTTGTCCTGAGAATACTCACCAGCAGTGCTTGCACCTGCAAAGTTTATCCCACGATAACTCTCAGATAGTCCTAACCTAAACCTCAAAATTTGCCACAAAGTATCTCACTTTTATTACTATTTTCACATCGCTCTAGTATGTCAATAGTTTTTGGAAACAAAAGACATCATTTTATTTATAGCATTCTGTTTTTAGTAGTGGTACTTTACAAAATAAAGTATTTCTCTTCTTTTTAAGAAAAGTAATTCTCGATCACTGAAAATGTCAAATCCCAGAAAATGTAGCATTCCTATGCATGACGTTACCACACAAAAAAATATTAAATATTGATCATGATATGCATTTCTGCTACATTAGGATTAGAGACAAGTTCTGCTTAGAAATAACTACAAGCTTGGCAAGACCTCATCTCTACAATAAATCAAAAAATTAGCTGGGCGTGGTAGCGCGCGCCTGTAATTCCAGCTACTGGGAAGGCTGAGGCCGAAGGATCGCCGGAGCCCGCAGGTCGAGGCTGCGGTGGCCAGG
>NW_007257476.1:244384-249214 GCF_000164805.1 Carlito syrichta
AAAAAAAAAAAAAAAGGAAATAACTTACAAGAACAGTTTTTATATTTTATTTTCACACTGAAAACCAGTCAAGGCCGGGCTTGGTGGCTTAACCTGTAATTCCAGCACTTTCGGAAGCCGAGGCGAGTGGATTGCCTGAGCCCGCTGGTTCAAGACCCACCCCGGCAACTTGGTGAGACCTCGTGTCTACAATAAATCAAAAATTAGCTGGGTGTAGTAGCGCTAGCCTGTAGTTCCAGCTACTTGGAAGGCTGAGGCGGAAGGATCGCCGGTGTCCAGTAAGTGGAGGCTGTGGTGGCCGGGAGCGTGCCACTGCACTCCAGTCTGGGCAACAGAATGAGACTCCAACTGAAAAAAAATAAATAAATAAACAAGAAAAGAAAACCGGTCAGATGTGTTTCAGCCTCAAAGAATGTGGTTATGTAAAATTAAATGAACACAGTGGCAAGTTGCACTTTTTATTCTAAATAGGAAATGGGTTAAGAAACTTATTAAAAGATAATCATTTACCACCAAAAGTTTTCTTGTAGCCAGACTGAAACCAGGTACTGTAGACTCCTGTACTGTGGTACATCTCTCTGCATTACTTACCTGTATATTCTGGAACTCAAAGAAGGACCTGTATTCTTTACTAAACATAAACTCAAAGGCTTACATTTATTAATCTTTTACTTCCTGAGATGAGCACATCCTGGGACTTCCCACTTGTAACAGTAAAGATATATACCAACTTTTTTTTTCTCCTTTACTACACAACCTCTGTCCCCACCACCAGGCAATTTTTATCCATCCTGAAAGCCTCAGAGACCATTATATGTCAATGATTTCCAGACCCCAAGGCCTAGAGCTGCCCTGCCATATTCAGCTCTCTTGTCTACATTAAATTGATTTCCTCACATTTTACTAAGATGTACCACATTTATCTGAATCTGAAGACTTGGAAACTTAATTCATCACCATACTGCCCTCTAATCTGCCTACACTCTCTCCTACTGGATCTTCTTCTTCTCATTAAATAAAGACACTATCCACTCAGTGGCTCAAGCAACCAATGTGGAATCCATTCCTCCCTCTTTTCTCCATTATTTAAAACTACCAAATATTGTCAATTCAAGTTCCCAATAATTAAAATTTTATTATAAACATAGTATATTTGTGGCACAACTAACATTACATAAAGAACAATTGTAAAACAAATATTCATGAACCCACTATTCGTATTCAAACACAAAAGTCACTTTACTTACTGTTAATTTCAGATCCTGCTTATCTAAGAATATCAAAGTGCCTTCTTACTTCTCCAGAGTTAACTATTATTCCAAATTTTGTGGTAATCTTTGTCTTCTTTGTATGTGTTTCCTAACAACATACAGTAAGTCCTCTACCTACAAATGAGTTCCATTCCAAGAGCATGTTTGTGAGTCCAACAAAGCTAGTAAGTAATGCAATTGGCATAGTACTCTACAGCAATAGGTTTATACTTTCCATACAAAGAATACATAAAAAACAAGCAAATACAAAATATAAAGAAAACATTTTAGAATCATATAGTACAACACATAACAATGTATGCCAGACACATGAACTAACATGATTGAACATATGACTGCATGTTCACATCTTTGAAAGTTCACAACTTGAAGGTTCATATGTAGAAGACTTACTGTAATGTTTAGTTTTGCCTGGTTTTCAATTCTATACAAATGTTATGCTAATATATGCATGCTTTCTTCAACAACTTTATTTTTTTCACTCAAAACTATGCTTTAGTATTTAGCCATACTGACACATGTAGTCAGAGTTAATTTGAAATTTGTACAGTAAAACTTTTTATAAATATATAGCAATACATTTTTAAATGTTCCTCACAAAGGTCTTTTGTTAATTTTTTTAACTGCTATAGCATTTCTGTGAAAGATTGTGCAGATCCTTAATCCACATGACCAGGAGTCTTATTATTTTATCTAGTAGTAGAATTTCTGAATTGTTATACATGTATATATTCTAACTTTACTAGTTAATGCCAAGTTAGTTTCCAGTGTATACATAAAAAGTTAAACTTTCTTTTGCAATGTTTAAGAGTTCTCATTGCTCCATATCCTGGCCAACACTTGATTTTTCAAGACATTTATTTTTGTCAATATGGTGGGTATAAAACACTACCTTGTCATCGTTTAATTTTAATTTCTCTGAAATTTAATGTAGGTGGATATATTTTCTATTTATTGTTGGCCATCTGTTTTCTCTTCTGTGAGATATATGTGTTTATATTTTTGACCATTTTTCTATTAGATAGCTTGCCTTTTCTTAGTGAATTTTAGCAGTTCTTTATATATGTGTATTGATATCATTTTTCAGTTATACATGTGCAAACTTTATACTCTCAGTTGATTGCTTTTTGTATCTACTTATAATCAACAAAAGTTTTTTCTTTCTTCTAATTAATGTAACTTCTAAATTTTAATATAAATTTAGTAAATGATATTCTTATGGTGTCTTGTGTTAAAAAAAATTCTCATTCCTCAGAAGTCATAAAAAATCCAATAATATTTTATACAATTAAAAATTGTTTTTAGCATTTAAAATTTAAATTGGTCTGGAAATGATTTTTGTGTATGGTATGATGTAAGAAACTCACTCTTTTTTAAAAAATTGGAAACTGTTCTGTTATCATTGGTGGCATAATTTGTTAATTTCCTCATTTTACGGCATGTTTCTATATATGGGTGTGTCTGAGATCTCTTTTATTAGTGAATTTTATATTCCTATAGCAGTATCAGATACACTTAAATACTGTCACTTTACCACAAGTCTGGAAATCTAGTAGAGCAAGTTTTCCACTTTGCTTTATGAACTCCCTGACTACATATTTCTCTCTTTTTTTTTTAGAATAGATTTTTAAAAATATTTCCTATAATCTACAAGAAAAATCCTGTTGAGGTTGTGATTAAATTTGCATTGGAGCTATACATTTATTTGCACAGAATTGACAGCTTTACAATATTGAATCTATTTCTTTGAACATAGTTATCTTATTTATATATGGAAATCTACTAAATTCTCTTATTAATCTTAATAATTGATTTCTTGAGTTTTTCATATACTCATGCTATCAATTTAGGTGTTAAGAAATTTAGTACTAAGAAATTTTTGTCTATGTGGTATTGATTCTTTGGGAGTTTTCAAGACTTTATTTATGTTCAATGAGTGCTTAAAGAGAACATATAGACCACAAAAGTTGGTACACAGTTTTTTATATGTGTTTTAAACATATATTTTATTTATTAAGCAATATCTAATTGGTTAATTGTATGAAAAGCTTTTATACCTTTACCTATTATATTCTAAAACTTCTAAATATTATTTATGTTCTAAAAATTGTTAAAAGATTTGTGTTGAACTATCTCATTTTAATATCAAATATCACTGTGTATTTTAATGCTATATTATTTGCTGTTTGCAAGTTTAGAATTGCTGCACTTTCTGATGAACTAAAACATTTACCATTACATGGCTACCTTGTTCATTACCAAAAATAGGATTTTTGCCTTAGAAACAACTTGTCTGCTATTAATATTACATAGTATTGTTTTCACAATCATGCTTTGAGACTAACTCTTTATAATTTCAAGCTCCATGTGAAGCTTGGAGGATAGGGGGAACTAGGCTTTGTTTTTTGTCTCCCACCGATGACAGTCATTGCTCTAATAAGCTCTAGGCCCAACCATTTTGACATCAGGGACCAGAGTTGTAGCAGACAGTTTTTCCACATATGGCGTGGGAGGTGGATCCATGAGGCATTAGGTTCTGATAAGGAATGCACAACCTAGATTCCTCACATGCACAGTTTACAATAGGGTTCAAGCTCCCATGAGAATCTAATGCCACCACTGATCTGACAGAAAATGGAGTTCCACTTGCCCTACAGTTCACCTTCTGCTGTGTGACCAGGGTCCTAATAAGCCACGGACTGGTTACTAGTCTACGGTCTGGGGGTTAGGGACCTTTGCTCTAGGTTACACAAGAGTAGTAGCTAAACTCACAGCAAAATTAGATTTAGATCTTACTACCTCCCTTCGATTCATCCCATGCTTTCTTTCTGGTCACAGAGCATTTGCATTTCCCTTTCTTACTTGAAAACTCACTTATTTGTTTTTCTTTTTTTTTTTTCATTAATCAGTATTTTTTATTATGGTTTTGTGGGGTACAGTTAAGGGTTAGGTGTCCAATTACGTTTCATTCAGGCACCCGGTTGATAAGAGGTGTTTTCCCATCCCCGGACAGATATTTGCTACTGTTAATCCCATCCCCTTCCCCCTCATAGTTTCCCAGTATCGTCAGTCATTTTCTTTTTTTTTTTTTTTTTTTGGTTTTTTTTAAAGTGCAACTGTTACCTTTTTTTTTTTTTTTAATAATTAATCAGTATTTTTATTATAGTTTTGTGGGGTACAGTTAAGGGTTAGGTGTACAATTACGTTTCATTCAGACACCCTGTTGATAAGAGGTGTTTTCCCAGCCCCAGACAGATATTTGCTACTGTTAATCCCCTCCCCCTCCCCCCCATAGTTTCCCAGTACCGTCAGTCATTTTGTTATAGTATTACATTGGATGTTCAAGGTCCATTATATGAGTGAGAACATGTGATATTCTGATCTTTGTTTCTGTGTGAGGTCACTCAGTATTATAGACTCTAGTTCCATTCAGGTTGCAGCGAAATTCATGATTTTGTTCTTTTTTATGGCTGCATAGTATTCCATCGTGTATATGTACCACATTTTTTTAATCCAATCCTCTTTTGATGGGCAGCATGGTTGTTTCCAGGTTCTTGCT
>NW_007257476.1:249423-277171 GCF_000164805.1 Carlito syrichta
CGTTCCTTGTAGATCCAGGATGTTAAGCCTTTGTCAGACCTAGAGTTGGCAAATACTTTTTCCCAGTCTGTAGGCTGTCTCCCTGCTCTCTTGATGGTTTCTTTGGCTTTGCAGAAGCTTGTCAGTTTAATAAGGTCCCATTTGTCTATCTTCTCTCTTAAGTCCTGTGGGTTTCGGGTTTTGTACAGGAATTGGATGCCAGCTCCGATTTCCATGAGAGTATTTCCTTCCTTTTCTAAGGTTCTTATGGTTTGAGGTTTTACATTTAGGTCTCTGATCCATTTGGAGTTAACCTTTGTGCATGGGGATAGATAGGGGTCCTGTTTCAATCTTCTGCATGTGGTCAGCCAATTTTCCCAGCACCATTTACTGAATAGGTTCTCCTCTCCCCATTGGTAGGTGGTGGGGGCTTTGTCGAAGATGAGTTGGTTGAGAAATTGAGGTTTTGCTTCTGGAATCTCAATTCTGTTCCATTGATCTATATGCCTGTTCCTGTACCAATACCAAGCTGTTTTGATGATTGTAGCTTTATAGTAAAGTTTGAAGTCTGGTATTGTGATACCACCTGCTTTGTTTTTTTTTTTTTTTTGCTGAGGATTGTTCTGGCTATTTTTGGATGTTTGTGTTAATATTGATATCAATATATAGATATATACATAACGCACCCACACATACAATTGATTAGGTATATAGAGGAAGAGTTTCAGTCTTCTTGCCTGTCTGACTGCCAGAACAGGTGTCCTCCATTTAAACATCTTTTAAATACACAAAACTCCCTCATCTCCCCTGCCACCACTGGCATTCAGGACCTCACTTGTTTTCCTGCCTCCTTCCTTCCAATCTTTTTTGTTATGGCCTGAGCACCCTTCCTAAAAAACAGATCTGTTGGCAGCTCTTACCACTGTCAAAAAAACGATTATTTCATTTGACTGGAATGTTCTGGATGAATTCAACTGCTTCTCTCTCCGTATTCTTGTTTCATAAAAACCCTCACCCACCTCCAATTCCACCATAAAAGTTGCTGACTACCTTTGTGGGAGAATTTTTAATTGTACTTTTTAAACGTTGCCCCAGTTGATCCTTGCAGAAGTATTATTTGCTAAGTATTATTATCCTCATTTTATAAGGGGAAAAAAGAGAGGTTAAATGATTTAACTAAAGTCACACAGTTTTTACTTGTAATTCTGGGGATTTCATCCCATGTCTGACTGACTTCAAAGATCTTTCTATTAATTCTGATTCTCCTGTCATTCCTTTCTCATTTTGGGGCTTTTGTTCCTTTGCCCTAGAACAAATTACTTATTCCCTTTCCACCATAATTTTTTCATCATTTAAGTCCTACTTGAAAAGTTTCTACTTTTCATGGGTCTTACTCTGTTACAACATCTGTTTCCTTTTCTGCATCTCCCTGTAGACTAGATATAAGCTGAGTGACAGCAGAAAACAAATCAGCCTCATTTTCAGTGGCATCTTTGGTCCCATGGCACATACTTTCTAAAATCTCAGATCCTAAGGAAATTTCCAAGATGAAGATATGTTTTATTACTTGCCTTCTCTTTTCATCCACAGGAGAAGTCCATGCTTATAAACATCTCCTTCTTATATATTCCCAATCATTTTATTTTTAAAAAACTTCTCCTACACTGCTTTCAAAAATTTTGAGTTAATTTAAGAAAAGAGATTTTGTTTCATGATAAATCACAGCATGGAGAATTTTTTTTTTTTTTCTATTTCAAGAGAACTGGTCACTAGTTCACAGGTACTGATTTTATTTATTGTTTTCAGGGCAGAGCTTTTCATGCTCAAACTTTTATAAAGAGAAAAAAGTGGAAGTTATAGTTTAAGAGCCAGTTCTTTACTAAGCCCATATGCCATTTGTTTAATTGCATGTTGGACAAGACTTCCAACCTTTATAAAATTTTTTAATTTTTTTTTGAGTTGGAGTCTTACTCTGTCACCCAGACTGGAGTGCAGTGGCCGCTCCCGTCCACCGCAGCCTCGACCTGCTGGGCTCCAGCGGTCCTTCCGTCTCAGCCTTCCAAGTAGCTGGAACTACAGGCATGAGCTACCATGCCCGGCTCATTTTTGATTTATTGTAGAGATGAGGTCTCACCAAGTTGCCCAGGCGGGTCTTGAACCCGTGGGCTCAGGCAATCCACTCACCTCAGCCTCCCAAAAGCGCAGGATTACAGGCTGAGCCATGGAGCCCAGCCCTTTGTAAAATTATAAGACAAATGTGTATTTCATAAAATGAAAGTCTAAGCATTATTTCTATTTTTGAATCTGCACAGAATCTATCTATCTACTTCTACCTGCTATTGCTTGATTAAGAATTTAGATGAAACTGAATATCCCATGTTCTTACTCATAAGTGGCTCCTGAACTTTAATCACAATACTACAAAAGAGGGTTCAGCAGTAGCAGGACACTGGGGAAGGAGCATATAACATCACTAAGGGTAACTGATCTTAAACCAGGGAAGTGAGGACCAATGGGAGGCCCAAACTTCACCCATATGTAGACCATTTATGTACCTAATCCTAACTTATACCCCATATTTTAAAAAAAAAATTAAGAGGAAAAAATTTAGATTAATCTGATGCATTTCTACCACTTTTATGAAAAAATATAGTCTTTCATTAGAAAAAAGTATAAGTGCTCATCTCTTTTAGGCATTCATACTATATTTACATTTTATTTTGAAATTTTGGTCAGACTATTCATGTGTTTCCTTATGAAATATGCAATACTAGATAGAACTTACCTGCATAATTTTAAAAACTCTTTCTCTCTCTCTCTCTCTCTCTTTTTTATAGCAATAGGGTCTTACTATGTTGTCCAGGCTGGCCTCAAACTCCTGGTCTCAAAAGATCCTCCCACATCAGTCGCCCAAAGTGCTGGGATTACAGATGTGAGCTACTGTGTCTTCAAGTTTTTTTATCTTATTGTTTTTCATTCTAGTAAAGTAAAGATTATATATATATAAAATCTCCTCAGATGGGCAATTCATTTCTAGTCATATACCCCACACAAAGGCATCCTTTAGTTATATTAGGATACTGAAGCCTAAATGCCATAGTATCCTTATTTATAATAGCCAAAAACTGTATGCAATCAAAATGTTCATCAGCAGAATAGGAAAGTAAATTAAAGTGTATTCATACAATGGATTACTAACCAACAACTAAAATAAATGAACTACAGCTATAGCTAGCAAATAAGTAGGCTTCTAGATAAACCTTAGAAGCCTAACACTGAGTGAAAGAATTCACACAAAAGAAATATATTCTACACTATTCCAGTTATATCAAGCTTGAAAAAGGTATAATTGAATTATACTATTTTCTCATACATTTTCAAGTGGTGAAACTATAAAGAAAAGCAAGGTAAAGATTACCATAAGCATCAGGACAGTGGTTTCTTTGAGTGGGAAGGTGTCATAATTGGGTAGGGCTATTCGCAAAGTTCTATTTTGTAAATTGGTGGTTACAACTTACACAGATGTCTCCTTTATTAAAATTTATTAAACTGTACATTCATGTTTTCCATGCCTCTCTTTATATTTTCATATTTCACAATAAAAGGAGGATGGGACCACTGTAAATTTCATTCTGTTTTGCTTTAAGACATAGTATTACAGCAAGATGAGCTAGACCTACCAATTTCTATCAGCATGTTAGTCCAAATTCTCTGCTAATTACTTTACTGAAGGGAAAAAGAAGATGAAGTTCGCCTTAACTAAAGAAGAGTCAACCTTCTTCATTAGCAGGATGTATAAAATACTAGTTTTCCATTTACGGCAATAGGCTGGGTTGAGCCAATAAAAAATTATTTTCCTATGAATATTGGTCAGTTTTGCACTGAAAGTAAGGCTGTAGAACAGAGCTTTGTTTTAATACAAAACTAACATGACTAGTCATTTTAATCCTGATATTCCTTGTATTATGTCCATGTTCTAAAGAAATCTGTAATCCCATCAGACATAAATCCAGACAGTTGTGACATTCTTATGTTATTAGCAATTCAGTATATGAAATAAATTATAGAAGACTTGTAGACGTATATGAATGACTTGGTTGGGAGTCTTGTAATGCTTTTCTCTTTTCTGTAGCTTTGAAGAACAAACAGATTAATTCAATAAATAAATATTAATGAATCAGCAACTCTGTTGTAGTTCAACATGCTGGGAGTTAGGCATATAAAGAAGATGTATTTTCTGGTCTTAACTTACTTGAAATATTTTTTCTTATGATTTTGGCTTTTAAATTTAGTATTTTAAGTGTGGTTCATTAAACTGTTTTAAAAGTGGTATATTGTCAGTCCATTTAATTTCATTTATTTGCTACATCCATCTGGACTGCAAATTTCTTACCCAGTTATGGATGTTTTAAATGATTGGGTCCTTTAGTCTACATTAGTAAGTGTAACATTAGTCCCATACATGACTAGAATAATGTAGTTAGAAAATTTTTTAAGAGTTCATGAATTAGAGAGTAATTAGTAAGTTTGGCTGGAAGAAGGAGGGAAGACGCTGATGCATCCAGTTTTAGCATTGAACTTTCAGATGGCTGTGGACATCCAAGTGGAGAAATTAAGCAATTATTTAAATATGTAGGTCTGACTAAATCTCACCAAAAAAAAACATTAGCTGCGGATTTATTCCTTGGATCAGATTCTTTGACATGTAGTTGGTAAATGAAGCTATAAACATATAAACAGCAATTAAAGCTAAACATGGTATTCCTCAGGAAGAATATACTGAATGATAAAAGCCAAGGGCTTAAGAGATAGCTTGGAAGACACTAATGTTTAGGGAAGTCTCAGTGACAAGAAGTCTACAGAGAAAATGAGAGAGAGTGGCATCATTAAATCAAGGAAATCATGTTTAAAGAGGAGAGTTTAGTCAGCAGTCAAAACCTACAAGCAAAACAGGCAAGAGTGCCCATGAGAGATTTAAAAACAAGGCATTCAATGACAACCTCAGCAAGAACAGTATCAGGAAATGTTTGTGGATGTTTTTCAGATGGCAATGGATTCAAGAAGGCATAGAAAGTGAAGGGAGGCACAGAACAATGACCCTAGGCTTTTTTTTCCCCAAGAAGTTTGTTTATACAAGGAATAGACAGAATAGTAGCTAAAAAGTCCCTGAGGATAAGGGTGTTGGTTTGGTTTTACAATTAGAGAGACTTAGGTATATTTAGAAAATATTGAGAAACAGCCAGTAAAAATACATTATCTGAGAAAAAGGAAGAAAGGCAGAATTTTCAAGGAAACTTGGTCCTTGAAAACCTAAGATGAGAAAGGAGGAGGGAGAATTCAGAACACAGATAAAAAAATTGGCTTAACGTTGAACAAACAGTCCACCTACATTTGTGATTTTAGGGGAGGTGGGGCATACTTCATTAATAAGGGTAACTGCATAATCAACGTTTGTATACCTAACCCTGAATTGTGCCCCACATCTTTATAAAAACAAAATTAAATAAAATAAAGCTTGCCAAGCCAAAAAAAAAGAAAGAAAGAAAGAAAGGAAAAAAAAAGAAAATATTGGAAGCAGTGAGTACCTGTGCTTCAGATGCTTGGATGATGACTTTCATTTTCTCTGTGAAAAGGTGATGAACGGAGAGTCAGAAGAGAACTAGCATAGAGAGGAATGGACATGAAAGCCATTTATTTAAATACTGGGAAAGAGAGCTAGAGAAATAACAATGAATTGACCCAATCTTAAAGATTTCCCAGGAAGTTATGATATAGAAGGAAGATTGGCAAAAATGTAAGACAAGAAGAAAAGCTGAAGATGATAGAAGAAGCCTGACCGGGGAGTCTAGGTCAGATAAGAATAAAACAGATTATGGCTGATAGAGACAAACTAATAGGAGGACTTGATCAGTTTGGAGAATAAGGATGACTGACTAAAATCTTAAAGTTAAGAAGTTGTTGCCAGAGATCCACTCTTTAAATGTTTAAGTAGTCCACATTTAATATTTTAGGTATGAATCAATTCTAGACAGCAAACTTCAAATTTATACAGGCAACTAAATGTCAAAATGGAAAGCTAGAAGATCTACATCTCAACTAACCACATTAGTTTTACACACCTTTGTCTTCAAGTGTTTGTTGGTCCCATTTACTTCACCTGCAATATCCAATTATTCCTTATCTATATATTCAAAACATACCCAAACTTCATGAATCAACAGAAGAGCTACCTCATTCAAGCCTTTCCTCCTTACCCCAGCCCTCCAAGATTGCTTCCTAGTATGAATGCATAGTGTTAAATGTGTGTCCCTCACTGGTCCATGTGGGCCACTGCGCTGTGTTGCAAAAGCTGTATTTCCCACGATTCCAGTTGTCAATGTCACTGTACCTTTGTTGATGCTTTTGCCTATCTTAGAAGCCTGTCACGTTCTCCTTCTCTGATTAACTCTGGTAGTTTTCTGAGCTAGGTGCCTTCACCTTTCTTCTCATAATTCCCTATGAATATATCTATTTCAGGACTTACTGCCTTATTTTTTTTTTTTTTTGAGTTGGAGTCTCATTCTGTCACCCAGACTGGAGTGCAGTGGCCACTCCCGGTCACCAACCTGCCGGGGCTCCTGCAATCCTTTCACCTCAGCCTTCCAAGTAGCTGGAACTATAGGCGTGCACTACCATGCCCGGCTAATTTTTTTTGATTTATTGTAGAGATGAGGTCTCACCAAGTTGCCCAGGCGGGTCTCGAACCAGCAGGTTCAGGCAATCCACTCACCTCAGCCTCCCAAGGCGCGGGATTACAGGCTGAGCCACAGAGCCCGGCTAAGCCTTATGTTTTATATTCTATTTTTTAAAATATTTTATTCCTTACATGCTTGTACACTTCTTGAAACAGACTTTTCATTTTACCTACCCCAGTGTCCAACACTATGCCTGGTGTAGAATGGATGTTCAATGTATGCTTATGGATGTAAATAGAAGTCTTGTTTAGTCACTTAATGGCTAGGTGTGTCAGACAAGTTATATTCAATCTCTCCTGTGTCTTCATCTCAAAAGTGAGGAATAACTTCTCACAAAATTGTGAGGGAGTAAGGTGAAATACATTATAAGAAGAAGCAACCAATATAGTGTCTGGCAGTTACAGGACTAGTGAATCTTTTCCAACTTAATTTTAGTTCACTTTGTACTTTATTTGTATTTTTAAAATTGAGATTTAATATATGTATAGCTATTTGTCATTTTTATAAAACTGTCTTACCCACTCTATTAGATATTAAAGTTTCTTGAGGGAAAGAATTGCATATTTTTTAACTGTGTATCTCACATTACCTAGCATGTATTAATGAATGTGAATAAGTACTCAACAAATGAATATTAAACATTACCAATCAAATGAACTAAATTCATAGATTCTGTTTGATATCCTAACTCAGAAACAAATAAAGCAAGATGATTAAAATTTTTCTTCTTTAAAAAAGGACAGAGTTACATATAAATATATGTTTTTAAATGTCACATTTACTAGAATCAACCATCAACTGAATGGGGGTTGAGAAGAGGAATTGGAATTTCTATACCATAAGCTAAATACTTTTTACACTCAATGACTTCAAGCTAAACCACATATAGCTTATTATTCATGATGCAGAGAAATTCTGATCTGTGCTACTCATCACAGAAGCAAATAAGAGCAACCACATAAATTAAATGACATCAGATATGCTGGTGCAGATAGAACACCTGAATCATTACATCTTTTTTCTTCCTGTTTGCAAGAATTTCACAGTATCATACAGACATAACATTCAGTCTTAAAAATTAAAATATACAAAAGTCTCGATACAGATAACCTATACCAAATAGCGTCGCTTTCTTATATAAATGTATATAATTTTCATTAAAATTATATTCTCCACTTATTTGGTGATGTATTGATGAAGACAGAAACGTCTGTTTTCTAATCTGTATGGTAGAAAGATTTGTAAATGTCTTATACAGAAAGAAACTGAAGCAACAAAAAATTGTCACAGTATAAGTAGGTAGTGAATGTGTAGAAATACACCTGTTCCTCCATTCCCAAGTCATTCAGAAAGAAAGCAGGCACAAGTGTCACCCATCAAGTCCATTCCTTTATTCTGGCAATTTAATATGGTACTGATCAGAAAGTTTTGAATAATATGCATGTCACAACCTCAGAGTGGAGAGCTGATTTGACTTGTCTATTTGTTTGTACATATTTTGAATTTTTTAAAATGACACAATACAACGTGAAAAGGAAACATTTGATTGCAGGAGTTCATATGTACTCTTTAGATGTTTTCATAAACCTTCTTCATCTATATTTTCGGCAATTTTTCTTGGACGTCTAACAAATACTGAAATCAGTTTGCCTCCCCACTTACCCTTTCATAATGTTCGTGACACAATCCTGTGTAATTTGACACCTTGGAACTTTAAACAGACTCAGAATCTTTTGGACCTTCTAGCCATCATCAATTCACATAGTGTGCAGTAAATCCAGCTCAAAATAAACAACACAGATGGAATCGAAGCTTATAGTACAATGTCAGCAGTATCCACAGATTGACAGAGCTAGTTAGGCTGCCAGATGCACAGAATGTTGTTCTATCTACTTGTTCTTTATAACTGGACTTGATGGAGTACATCAGTGTCAAACTCCTTGCTGGTTTCCACACGCACACGCACAGAAACGCACCCGCATAAACACGCACATTCCTGCGCTCTATCTCAACGGCACCATCTGCTCTCAGCTTTACATGTGGTAGCTAACTAACTATCCTACTGTGCCTGGTCTCACCGACTGCTTTCCCTGGAAACAAATGACAACAGTTTTTATCTTGTGCCCTCCTTGGCATTATAAAATAAGGCTCTTAACATTTCCATACGCATATATTTAACATGCATTTAAAAAAAAAATTCTGTTCTCCGTTTTATTTACTGATTCCCTAGAGAATGGCAATATCTCTTTTTATATCTTCCCCCAAATTGAAATTTTCCTATAGAACTTCATATACCAAGATTGTTTCCTCTAACTAAGATTTAACATCAAAGCTATATATATATATGCAATGGGCCCTGGGATCATTTTCCTCCCTCTATACTATTTTTTAAGGGCACTACATACTACTTGCAAAATGGGATTATAAAAAAAGTGAGAATATAATAGAGAGAAATCATTCATTCATCTCTTTGCACTATTCTTCTGTATCATTCCACCGGCAATAATGACCATACTGGAACTGTTCAGATGAGGGGGTTGCATAAACATGAACTACTTTCATATGCAAGTGTTTTGCCTGTAGCAGGAAGCTCACATGTTATTCCATTCCCAAATGCAGAATTTTTGCCTTGACCTCCTTGCCATCTCATGTGAGATCGGAATGTGTAGTAAGATATAAAAAAAGATAATCACTTTTTTAACTGACAAAATTATATTGTAATGTCTTTTTAAAGCAATACATTCATTTGAACTGGGGGTACAAAATGTCATAAGAAGGATACACGGAATGAAATGATAGAAAGATGACCCAGGTTTGGGTCATACCAAATATCATTCCTGACCCATTTCCCCATCTGGCACCTGTCTTTATGACAATCTCTCCAGAAGATCTACAGAAATTATACTTACCTTCTGGTAACTAGGTAACATAATCTCCTGGAGGCTAGCTAATTGCAGCCCACGATAACCTCACATACAGTAACTGTTAAATTTTTCATTTCTTTCAAATTATTATGGATCAGTGGAGAGTGTATTGATTTGATTCATTAACAGATTCCCAGTCTGTTCCAAGGTTAATGATTACATGTATCTCAATTACATCCTTAACAGGTTATACTGTATGATTTGTTTTAACTGCTTTGTACATTGTGTATCTTTCTCAGTTGAAAGGCTTCTTGGCACTTCATGATTTAACAAATCTTTCTCCTTCTTCCTAAAACAATGAACCTGCTGTGATGGAACATATCAAAGCAGGACAAAAATGAACTGTAAAAGCTTTCTGCAGAATCCTCCAAGAACCATAGCAAACAGTTTATTTTAGTCAGGTAAATACTCTGCAATTCATTCATACTTCAAATATTAATAAGTGTGAAGCAGGGGGTTGATCCTTTTTCTTGGTATTTTATACAACCTTCCCTATGTAGGAGGTAGTTTATTTTTTAACTTTGATCTTTTGAATATACACATAATGCAATTCATCTTAGAAAGGCAGAAGCAAAATATATATTTTTAAATCACTGTAATCCTACTAACAGAAGTCAGATATATTTTAGGTGCTCAGAGGAACCAAAAATTATAAAATAATTCAAAATATAATATCCATGTGACACTGTTTAGGATGACAGTAAGTCAAATACAAATTATTCACAGGTGCCTTTCATATCTGCAACTGATAGTCAAGCAGGAGGAGAGAGGTCCCATCATCAGCAAACTCCAGCAAAGACCACATCTATTAATTAGAAGACAATACACTGACTTTGACAAGAAAGAAGGCAATTATTTATCCTAGTATTTCTATTTCCCCTTTTCCCCTTTCTACTGCCTCCAAGCCTGCTTGCCCCTATAATTTTAAGCAAAGAAAATGTTCACTGTATCCTGAACTATAACTGTTGAATCTAAGGACCATTTAACTGTGCTGTCTTTGATGAGAAAGCTTTGTTTCTTGCACATAGTACTATAGATTCCGTAGCAGGAGTTACATTTTAAAGAATGTTAATGTTTTTACTCTCCACTCACATTCTGAACAAGCAGAGCACCAGACTCCCCTCCTTCTGGAACCCCCAAGATTCTGACAGAGTTTGGGGACTCAGAAGCCAAATGGGAATCATCAGAAGGAGAGACTTCAGTTATACAATCCATTAAATAAAACAATAGAGCCTGCAGCTGAGCTATTAAAAAGAGTAGAGCAATTTTTATTTCAATGGCTACATTTTATTTCCTCTTCTGAGTGACTGTTAACAAAGGGCCGCTGAAAGGACTGGATGAAAAGCAGGCGTCAGATGCAGGATCCATGAGTTAAACAACATTATTAGATACAATTTCATAAAATCTAGTTGCTTTTTTGCTACTAGAAATCATGTCCTTTTGTCAACTTGTGGTCACATCAGCACTTCTGCTGATATAATTTGCTCCAGCTGCAGAGCATAGCTGGCCTGCAAATCAAGAACCAGAATGAGGACAGGCAGGAATAACTCAATGGCTTGGATAATGTGCAAATCACTACACTTCTTGCTATTAGTCTACTTTTTTTTTTCAGAATATTTGGAAGAGGAAAGATTTATCTTTAGCAAAACAGCCAATCAGCCACCCTCTTAAGAACTGGTTTGTCTGGTTATCTTCTCCTGAAGCCTAACCCTCTCTGCAGTAATTCTTTGTAATCACGACATTATGTATAAAAAAAATTCTATTGCCTACCATCGCGTGACAGTTTGAGCACCTCCTGTTAAACAGCTACTTCTTTTGTTCACCACCCTTCCCTTTAAAAATGTCCCTCAGATTTAAAAATATTCCTGAGCACTTCTGCTAATCATTTTTGCATCTCAAGTGCTTCTATGTGGCCTGGAATATACAAGTTTACACAATAATATGCATCACTCTGTCAACAAACTCCTTGATAGCCTCAATTCTAGACATAAAACGGATCCAGTCAAAAATGAAATACAATACACTTATTGATTTAGACATGAGTTAAGATGGTAGAGGCTTAACGAGTCATTCAGCACTGAACTTCAGCCTGCTCTATTTGCCTGATTAGAAACTCGATATTGATTTACATGGAAATCAATTAGGATTGGATCCCAACCACTTAAAATGCAACTGTAATTGAATACAATCACTCCATGTACAAAAGAAGAGTTTCTAAATAAAAGCAAAGCCCAAGTACTCTTGCATACCTGAGGAAATCATTGTATATGGTGAGCAAATAAGGGAGAGCAAACAATTACATATACTGCTGGAACAGCTGAATTGAGTTTCCTAAAAAGAGTAGCTTATTGAGTGTGCAAATGCTAGCCTGTAGTTCACCAGTGCAAGGGAGCTGCTATGCTTTCATGGCAGGGCAACCTTCCAGGGCCAGGTGCTATCATAACTGCAAGCTCCTTGTGTCACCTGTCACCTCCTAAAGTTCATGGCTGCAGAAAGTACCCAAATCCAAAATTTTGGTTAGAATATTGTTCATTTTTCTTTGTAGCCCAACCTGTAAAATTTTATGACTACTGAACATGTTTTTAGGTACCATTGCTTTAAAGAAGACAAAGAGAAGGAATGCGCCACAGTGGTGCCAAATCTGTCTTCCTTTTGGCAGAATTGCTGTGAGATGGAGATCAGTCCCGAGCCTTTTTCTGTTCTTCCTTTAAAAGACATTGCAGAGGTGAATTTGCCAAAACCCAGAAGTCTGTTTACTTCTCAGGTCAGAATGGAAGTAAACACATTTCCTGAAGTATGTATGGGTATTTTTTACTCATCCTAAATGCTGTAGACATTTTCCCCTGCTAGACAGATGCAGGTCAGTGATCTCATGAATGCTAGCCTACAGAAACAAATATTAATTTCTGATTGGCGTCAATGAAAGCTGATCTTTTGCATTTTTTAAGATATGTAATATACCTACTCTGGGTGGTGGCAAAATTATGATTTATTTAAAATAGAATCAACATTTTAATGATATTGACCAACAAATTTGCAATAGCTGCTACAATATTTGCAATATCAAGCAATTCTCTTTGTTCAAATACATGAGGAAAAAAACAAATAAGTTGCAAGACGTTTTTAACTTCGCTGGGAAAAGAAAAATGCCCTATTACAAGAGAAAATGGTTTGAGAAATGAATTTTGACAATTCTAATCACACTCTTTTAATTTGCCCTTAACTGACATCCTTTCAGGTAAGGCTAGGTCCCAAAAGGTAGGTCAAAGAAGGGGCGATTAAAATTGAAGTCACTCTTGAATAAGAACCAGTTATTTTGTGAGTCTATGTTCATAGCCCAGAACAAGCCCTTCGTTTATCATCATTAAGCCAAAACTGGTTGTAGCTGTGAGCAAAATATGTGGGATACTTTTTAAATGACAGTACCCACAGACATGCTTTAAGGCCACCAAAATTGCTATTTCTTTGTCAAACCTTAGATGATACTTTGGTATCTTCAATTTGTGTCTAGACAGGGAATGGTTATTAAAAAAAAAACGAGCAATTTCAAAAAGTGTTTCTGGCATTTTCTTTCATTTTTCAAAAAGGAAAGTATAATTTGCTCTGTCCACATTGAAGTTGGAAATAAATTGTTCTTTCTAAAACTTCTCTTTCTCTTACTCATGGATTGCTTGCGGTATGGTAGCCAAGCAGAAAAATATATATCTATGTGATATTGAGTCTACTGTATCAATCTAATTGTTTGCATAACAATATGATTTCAAGAATATTGCTATTGGAAGTTGCATTACCCTATAAATATATAAAGAATATTTGTGAGCACTGAGTATACTGCTACTCCGGTCTGTTACATGAAGCGTTAATGTAGGATGGGAAAGATAAAGCATTTCCATTTCATCAGATTCAAAGAATCATTTTTCAAATATTGTTATTCAGCATCTTCCTCACTTGTGTGCTATTGTGCCACTTGCTTTTGCTGGCATTGGTTTCCCTTGTCAAAGATAAAGCTTTCTAGAAAAGCAAAAAATATCTGCATAAATTTTCATTTTACTGAATTTTCTTTCCAGGCCTATATTCTATTACATATGTCTGTGGAACACAAGATGATGATAAGGGAGAAAAAGCTTACATTGGAACCTTCTAAATTTTTTTTTTTTTTTTAAGTTGAAGTCTCACTCTGTCGCCCAGACTGAAGTGCAGTCGCCGCTCCCGGCCACCGCAGCCTCGACCTGCTGGGCTCCGGCGATCCTTCCGCCTCAGCCTTCCAAGTAGCCGGAATTACAGGCATGCACTACCACGCCCGGCTGATTTTTTGATTTATTGTAGAGATGAGATCTCGCTGCCCAGGTGGGTCTCAAACCCTGCGGGCTCAGGCAATCCACTCACCTCAGCCTCCCAAAGGCGCGGGATTACAGGCTGAGCCACCGAGCCCGACCCTTTTAAATATTTTTAGGGGTTAACAAAAACGGTGAACCTTTATGTATCACAAAACTATTGAAGCAAATTTCAATTGCAGAGCTAAATCTAAAAGAACAAAGATTAAAAAAAAAAAAGAAGGAAGAAGAAAAAGAAAGAAAACAACAACAACAACAACAAACTTTGGAACAATTTCTGTTACTTTTGTCTGCTCTAAACAGATTAGTGAGTCACTGTCTTTTTGTTTTTATAAGGAAGTTCTGTTGACTTAAAACACTACTGCCAACATAGGCAGCAGTACCACAAGTATGCTTTTATAACAAATGCATTTAAAGCAAAATATATATATATATTTCAGAGCCATCATATTATTGAAGCCTCCTGAATTTTCACAAAACACAACCAAGGGCTCTGTGAGGGTCTGGGTATCAGTTGTTTCTAGTGAGTTCCAGTCAGTCCAGTACAGCTCTCCTGAAAAAGGCAAGAATGCGCAGGCTTTGGCTTAGATAGCTGGTAAATGAAATAAATGATTGTGATTATTTGCATATCTGTTTCATGGGTTTTCCTTAGAACAATGTGTATTTTCCTCAGAACGATGTGGAAAATTCACACACAAAAATAAATTATGAGCACTACTCTATGTTTTCATTTCATTGACCCTGAATATGGCAACTGTGTTTAATACTTGTACATTTTGTTGTTAATGATGTTTGTTTTCAAGTTTGGACGCAGACCTCATAAAGTGAAGAATAACTGAATTGATACTCAATTTACTTGTGTTAGTATGTGCTCTATGAAGCAAGTATTTAAGGAAAACTCTCATTCCCCTGCTGGATTGTGAGACTGACTAAGTCACAGATTGTGTCCTGCTTAGATATGCATGTCCTGGTAACAGCAGAGTTCCTTGCAGCGAGCAGAATGATTGAACATTTGCAGAGTTAAAGTGGAATCCAATTGAATTAAAATGGCAGTAAGACAGCAGTTATTTGACAATTCTCTAAAACAGACACAGCTGATAAATGGACAATTTGTAGCATCAAATGTTATCAGGTTATGAATTAAGATCTTGACGGGATTAAAGAAACATGAGATTATATTTTTATGTTTGAATCTTAATTTTTTTTACCTTAAATTTTCAAATACCTGTGTGGTTTCAACATCATTGACTTCATTGATCATAGTTTTTCTAGTAAAACCAACAATTATCATTCATTGGACTGCAGTCCTGTCAGGGATCTTCACTAGATGTTTTATACTTTCTTCTTGCTATTGTTGTTTTTACATTTTATTTATCTACTTACAATTTGTATTTCTTTTTATAATATACAAGTCTAATTGTATACATTGAGAGAGTTTCGTTTCATGTTTCAATACATATAAATGTTGTACAATGTTATAATCAGTGTTATCTATCACATCGTGTATTTACCATTTCTTTGTAGTAAGAACATTCAAATGCTTCTCTTTTAGATATTCTGTAATATATAATATTTTACTGTTCATTGTAGTCACACTACCGTGCACTAGAATACCAGAACTGATTTCTCCTAATTGTAATTTTGTAACCACTGACCAATGTCTCCCTATACTCCTGTCCCCTGTTCTACTCCCTGCTTCTACAATAGTTTTTTTTTCTTTTTTTAGATTACATATGTGAGTGATATCACACAGTACTTCTCTTTCTGTGTGTGTGTGTGTGTGTGTGTGTGTGTGTGTGTGTGTGTCTTGCTTACTTTTCTTAAAATTATGCCCTCCAAGCCAGGCTCGGTGGCTCAGCCTGTAATCTCGCGCCTTGGGAGGCTGAGGTGAGTGGATTGCCTGAGCCTGCTGGTTCGAAACCCACCTGGGCAACTTAGTGAGACCTCATCTCTACAATATATCAAAAAATTAGCCGGGCATGGTAGCGTGCGCCTGTAATTCCAGCTACTTGGAAGGCTGAGGTGGAAGGATTGCTGCAGCCCCAGCAGGTCGAGGCTGCGGTGGCCGGGAGCGGTCACTGCACTCCAGTCTGGGCGACAGAGTGAGACTCCAACTCAAAAAAAATTAAAAAAAATTATGTTCTCCAGTTTCATCAATGTTCCAAATGACAGGATTTCATTCTTTTTTATGGCTAAATAGTATTCCATTGTGTATGTATATCACATTTTCTTTACCCATTCATCTGGAAATAGGCATTTAGACTGATTCTTTGCCTTACTGTGAATAAGGCTGCTATGCACATGAAATTTGCTGATTTCATTTCCTTTGGATATGCACCCAATAAAGTGATTTTTGAATCATATGGTTGTTCTATTTTTAATTTTTTGAGGAAGTTCCATCTGGTTTTCCATAGTGGCCATACTAATTTGCATTCCCACAAACAGTGCATAAAACTTTCTCTTTCTCTACATCTTCTTTCACATTTGTTATTTTTTTATTTTATTTTTTTTTCTTTTTGATAATAGACATTCCAAGTGGAGTGAGCTGGGATCTCACTGTGGTTTGAATTTGCATTTCCTTGATGATTAGTGATGTTGAACATTTTTAAAATATGCATGTTCACTATTTGTATGTCTCCTTTTGAAAAATGTCTATTAAGATCTTTTGCCCATGTTTTCATTATGTTATTTGTATGTTGGTTTGATGTTGAGTTGTTTGCATTTCTTAGATATTCTGTATATTAACCCCTTGCTAAATGTTTAGTTTGCAAATATTTTCACCCATTCTGTAGGTTGCCTCTTTACTGTTAATAGTTTTCTTGGCTGTGCAAAAGGTTTTTAGTTTGATGTAGTTCCATTTGTGTGTTTTTACTTTTGTTGCCTGTACTTTTGAGGTCTTATTTTTAAAAATTCTTCCCAGTCAATATTGTAAAGCATTTCTCTTTTGTTTTCTTCTAGTAGTTTCATACTTTCAGGCTTTGCATTTAACTGTTTAATTCATTTTGAGTTGATTTTTTGTTGTGGTGAAGGGTAGGTAGCTAGTCTTATTCTTTTTTATGTGAGTAGCCAATTTTCTCAATACCATTTATTGAATAGATTGTCATCTTCCAATGTGTGTTCTTGGCACTTTTGTGAAAAATCAGTTTGCTGTAGGTTTATGAACGTATTCCCGGAGGCTCTCTATTCATTTCCATTGGTCTATGTGTTTTTTTTAAATGCTAGTACCATACTGTTTGGATACTATTATGTTAGTCAAATATTTTGAAATGAAGTAGTGTGATGCCTCCAGCTTTGTTCTTTTTGCTCAGAATTGGCTACTCAGGGACTTTTGTGTTTCCAAATGAATTTAAGAATTGTTTTATCTATTACTATGAAGAATGTCATTGATGTTTTGACAGAGATTGCCTTAAATCTGTAGAGTGCTCTGAGAAGTTCCGGTCATTTTAACAATATCAATTCTTCCTATATGCAAACACAGGATATATTTCCATTTATTTGGATCTCGTCAATTTGTTTTTATCAAAGTGCTATTGTTTTCAGTTTTAAAATCTTTCACCTCCTTGGTTAGATTTATTCCTAGGTGTCTTTTTTTAATCGCTATTTAATTTTTTCCCCTTTTTTTCAGGTCATTCACTATTAGAGTATAAAATTACCATTCATTTTTGCATGTTGTTTTTGCATTCTGCAAATTTTCTGAATTTGTTTAATAGTTCTAACAGTTTCTGGTGAAGTCTTTAGGGTTTCTTATATATAAGAGCATGTTGTCTACGTAAAGGAACAATTTTACTTCCTCCTTTTCAATCTGGATGCCTTTTGTTTCTTTCTCTTGCCTATTCCTCGCTAAGACTTCTATACAAAAAATTGAAGTGGTTAAAGTGAAAAATATCATTCCTGCTATTAGTAGAAAAACTTTGAGCTATTTCCTGTTCAGTATGATGTTAGATGCAGGTTTGTCATGTATGGCTTTCATTATGTTGAACTACACCTCTTTTATACCTAATATGTTGAATTTTTATCATGAAACAATGCTTAATCTTGTCAAATGTATCTAAATAAATGGTTGTATGGTTTTTATTTTTCTTTCTGTTAATGTGGTATGTCACATTTATTGATTTGCCTATGTTAAGCCATCCTTAGATCCCTAGATTAATCCCACTTGAACATAGTAAATTATATCTTTAATGTGCTGTTGGATTCATTTCTAGTATACTACCAAGAATTTTACATACATGTTCATCAGGGATATTGTCCCATAGTCTTCTTTATTGATGTCCTTCCAGTTTTGAAGTCAGAGTAATGCTATTCTCATGAAATGAGTTTGAAAGTATTTATTTCTCTTTGATTTTCTGGAATTGTTTGAAGAAAATTGGTGTTGTTCTTTATTTTTTAAAATTTATTTTTAGATTCATTGGGTACATGCGCATCTTTGCTATATTTGTTGAAAACAGCAATGAAGTCATTAGATACTAGAGTTTTATTTATAATTTTTGAACAGAAAATATTTTCATTACTAATTCAATTTCCTCACTCACCATTGATATGTTCAAATTCACTATCTCTTTATAAATTAACCTTGGTAGTTTGCATGTGTTTAGATATGTATCCATTTCCTCTATGTTGTCAAATTTGTTAGCATATAGTTTTCCAAATAGTTTCTTATGAACATTTGTAATATTTCCTTTCTCTTATCTAACTTTATTTATGTGAATTTCTTATTTTTCTTAGTCTAGCTATGATTATATTGATTTTATGTTTTCAAAAAATGAACTTTGTTTTGTTGATTTTTCAAAAAAATAGTCTCTGTTTCACTTATTATTGCTCTGATCTTTATTAATTTCCCCTGTCTACCGACTTTGTCTTTATTTTGTTCTTGTTTTTCTAGTTTCTTGAAGTACATTGTTAAGTGGTTTATTAGAAATATTTTATGTTCATTGACATAGGCGTTTATTGCTATAAACATCTCTCTTAGAACTGTTTTTCCTGTGTCGCATGGGTTTAATATGATGTGTTTCCATTCTTATTTGTCAGGAAAACTTAAATCTTTCTCTAACTTCTTCAGTGACCTATTGGTTGTTTAGTAGCATGTTAATTTCTATATACTTGTTTCTAAATTGTTCCTGTTTTAATTTCCAGTTTTTTATCATTGTAATTGGAAAAGATGGTTAATATAGCTTCTATCTCAAATTTTTGTATATAATCTAATATATGAACTATCCTGGAGAATGTTATGGTTGAGTTAGAAGAATGTGCATTCTATAGCTATGGAATGGAAGGCTCTGTCATTTGGTCTATGGTGCAGTTTAAGTCTCACTTTTTTTGTTGATTTTTTAGTCTATATAATCTGCTCATTGTTGAAAAAGGATTGTCACGTGTTCCCAATATTATTTTCTTGCAGTCTGTCTCTTTATTTGTCTAATATTTGCTTTATATATATGGCTGCTCTGGTATTAGGTGAATATATATGTATAATTGTTATATCCTCTTGTTGGATTCATCCTTTTATCGTGATATGATTACTTTGTCTCTTTTTATAGTTCTCACATAAAGTATATTTTGTCTAATTTAAGTATGTCTACTTCTGCTCACTTTTAGTTTATGATTACGTATATTTTTCCATTCTTTTACTTTGTGCATATCTGTAATGGTGAAGTGAGTTTCTTGTAGGCAACATACATATTTTTATTTAATTCATTCAGTACTCTTGGCTGGTAGCTCTCACCTATAATCCCACCACTTTGGGAGACTGAGAAAGGAGTGCTTGAAACCAGGAGGTTGAGACCATTCACTCTATACTTTTTTCATTGAAGAATGTAATCTATTTACATTCAAGTTTATTATCTACCAATAGATAATAACTGCCATGTTTTTCATTGTTCTCTGGCTGTTTTGTATATCCTTTGTTCCTTCTTTTCTTCTTCTATGATTTGGTGGTGCAAAACTTTATTCCCTTTCTCTTTCTTGTTTATATATCTGCTGCAATTGTTTTCTTTGTGGTTACCATGGAGCTAATATAAAAAGTCTTGGAGTTATAATAGACAATTGTAAGCTGATAGCAACTTTGATCACATAAAAAAATCTCTAGACTGTTTTGTCCTCTACACAACGTATATTTTGTTGTCTTAATTTATATCCTTATCTATTATGTGTTTCTTAGCTATTAAATATAACTGTTGTTGTTGACCATTTTGAACTTTTAACCTTTCATCTAGATGATTGAGAAATTTATATAGCACCATGATGTCCTTGGGGTGTTCTGAGTTTGATCTATGAATTCACCTCTACTAGTGAGTTTTATATTTTCACCTGTTTATATGACAATTATTAACATCCTTTTATTTTCAGCTGTAGCAGTCCTGCAAGCATTTTTTTGTAAGGCAGATCTAGTGGTGGTGAGTTAACTAAGTCTTTATTTGTTTGGAAAAGTGTTTATATTTCTTTCTTTTCCAATAGATAGCTTTGCTAGATAGAATATTCTTCATTAATAGGTTTTTTAAAAAAATTCCTTTTATCTTTGAATATAATTTCCCCATTCTCTCCTATTCTACAAGATTTCTGCTGAGAAATCAGCTGATAGTCTAATATAGATTCCCTTATATGTGACTTGACACTTTTCTTCTGCAGCTTTTAGAATTCTCTCTTTGTCCTTCACTTTTGATAGCTTGATTATAATATGCCTCAGAGAAGACATTTTTGGGTTGAATCCAATTGGGAATTTTGGATCTTCTGGATCTGAATGCCTATATCTTTCCCAATACTTGGGAATTTTTCAGCTATTATTTTTTTTAATGGGTCTTCTGTGCCTTTCTCCACATTTTCTTCTTCTTCGGAAAATAATATAATGTTAATATTTGTTCACTTAATAATGTCCCATAAGTGAGTTTGCTTGACTTTGGCCAAGAGATAATGATTTCAGAATCCAGGCCTCCAAAACTGAGAAGACAAATTTGTTTTGTTTTAATCCACCAAATTTGTGGTAATTTGTTACAGCAGCCTTGGGAGAGTAATACACAGTTACACACTTGGGTAGTAACAATGTTAGAAATTGAACTTAGTGTATCAGAATTCTACTGCTGCGTAATACATTATTACCCATTTAACATTCTAAAAAAATTACCTATCATCTTATTTTTCTGTAGGTCAGACATTCAGGTGGACTTAACTGATTTTTTTTGCTTAGAGTCTCACAAGTCTGAAATGAATGTGTTAGCAATGATGGGATCTTGTCTGGAGGTTCTGGGAGGAATTCACTTTGATAAGTTGGGCCAATACTTTATTTTTACCTTAAAATTAACTCATTAATAATCTTACTTACATCTGAAAAATCTTTTTTCATGTAACATCCAGGAGTAACACCTGGATGTAGGTCATGAGTACCATCTTAGATTTCTGCCTAATATAAGGTCTCACAACTCCAAAGCCTATGCTAATTAGTGTGTCACACCACACTGTCTTCTAAAGCACTTTGTCCAGGGTTTATTAGAAAACAGCTACAACAGGTCATTAATGATAATGCTGTTTTTGTGCAGAGCTTGTCTTCATAGCCAAAAGTTCTTTACACCTGTTTCTATTTACACTAGTAGTGATAACTTGTAGCATTGCATCACTGTTTCATGTCTTAGAACCCACAAATTCTTCGTCATTTTTCTGCCTAAAAGTTCCCAATAGAATGATTTTTTGGGGAACAACAAGAAGAGTCATAGGGGTGAAAAATAGACTTGGAAGCCACAGTGAGCATTTTCCCAGAGATTTATAGAAGTAAAGTACATAATAGCTCCCAGGTACTCTGGCCAGATCCCTCCAGCCTCTGTATTCACAATGTGATTCTCTAACTTCTGCATATTTTGCTTCTGACTGCTCCCAGAGGTTTGCCTTGGGATTACTGGAGCCACTTTGCTCTTGTGGGGAGCAAACTGGAACTGCCTAGAAGTTTATGTCTCTCTCTGGGTGACTGTTTAAGAACATAAAGCCAGTTTCTTGGCCATAAGTCATGACAAATTGGCTTGCAGTTTATGCACCACAGCTTTTTCTGGAATCTGGCTGCGGCTGAGATTTCACCTGAAATTTTCTTTTTCCTTGGTTCTTCCCCCTCCCCCTTCTGCATTGAATTGTTAGTTTCTCCTGGGAGCCCAGTCTTCATAAATCACTTATGCTTGAATCCTTGGCTCAAGGTTTCCTTCTGGGATGACCTGGCCTCAGACTTGGATACACTTTGGGTACTTTTTCTAAAGCCAGAAGCATTAGGGGCTAACCACTTTAAAAATGTCTACTTGGCTAGAATAAAAGTTTTCCAGACTGTTTTGTGCATGTAGTGAATACAGCTTGGTCATTATCTGGCAGACAGGTTCTCTGCTGTCAACTGGATGTCTCTCCTGAGAGTGAGAATACGTCCTGGACACACAGGGTTCTTGACCTTTCTTAGAAAGCACTGTTGAAGGTCTTCTCTTAAATAGTACAATTCAAAGACTTTTCCAGCACCTTTGGAAATACCCTTGTCCTTGACTGACCACTGTATAAAACTCACTACCTAAAACTGTGTATACAGTTTTTTGGCTTGTTTGTTGTGTTTTTTTCTGGCTCAGATTGACTATATCCCTGTGTGTATACATGTTGAGAATGATTAATTTTAAGTGCCTGTAAAAACTACCATGGTGAGTACATAAATTCAAGGTTGAATGAGTTTGAAAAGAGTGTTTTAAACATTATCCTAGTTATTTAAAATCTGTAGTTGATTTGTGAGTATGAGTACAGAATACAAAATGATGATTTATGGACGGATCCACCAAGCACTCTTAACTACATATTAAGGTGCACATGAATGATGCTGCAAGCAGAATAAAAATTCAGGATGAGGACTAGCATTAAAAAAAAAGAGAGCAGGAAGTAAAAAATCCTGCCAGGTTTGTTCAACAGAGACTACTGAGATGCAGTCTGATTACTAAGGATGAGGTAGTGCTCAGCAGCTATATATGGTGAGGGTTCCAAGAAATCTACCTTATACTCTAAAGTCCCTTAAATTAAAAACAAAACAAAACCTTCTACAAAGAAAAAAGATTATGCATATGTAATTAAGGTTACTAATCAGTTGACCTTCATTTAGGGAAATTTTGCTAGTGAAACTAACCTAATCACATGGTCCCAGTTAAAACAGTTCCAGAGGTCTTTGTATAAGTCTAGATAGTAGTTCCTTGACTGCTTAAAACAGTTGAATTATTTGGGCCCCTTTGTAATGTGTCTATTACTCTGTACTGATGGATGTAATCAATATAATCATTTTTTTTGTCTTAAAATATATGGTTTAAAAGTTTTATTTACAAGTCTCTCCATGCTTCTACAAAAGAAATATGCTTCTCCATAATTTTTCTATTAACTCTACAGTTGTATCTCTCATATATCATCTTGACTCCATCTCTCTATATTACCACTAACTATAGAAGACACATCTAATGTGAGATGAAGTGTATTTTATGCAGAAGTGTATACCAATCTGTGATACTTTGTGATATTTTAGCTGTTGCAAAGAAAAGTAAATTTTACTCATTTGTATTAATAGTTTTTCCAGTTTTATACCATTTTGGTGACATAACTTATCCTGTGAGATTCTCTGACCTATTTTTTAACCTATAATTGTTATTTTTTCCCCACACCTGCTCCATTACTATGCCCTGAGCATCAGTCAATCCTTAGGAATATGTATCCATTCCCATATGATGCTTTAGTTTAAAGCCACCTCTTTTGTGCTTAGAATATTGCAAAAGATCCCTGCCAGGCCATAAAGCCTATCTAGGACCAACTCCAGTAGCTCCCTCTTTGACTCTGTTCATCTTTCTCTCTAACTCTATTCTCCCCCAGCCCCAGCTCACAGTCTTCAAATTACCATTGACATCAGTGAGGTCAGTTGGGCAAGCCATTCTATACATCTAATCATTCTCTTAAATCTTTTACTTTTTAAATAAGTTTTGTGCTGCATATCTTAAAATATTGGGCTTCCAAAATTCAATTAAGTCCATGGTCTTACAATGAAAACTTCAATTTTCTGAAACTGGAAAGCCAAATAAAGATTATTGTTTTCGGGTAGCAACCATCCTTCACACACACACACACACACACACACACACACACACACACACACACACACAAATCAGTGTCTGACCGAATGGTAAGGAACTAGAATCAGAAAGAATATGAGGAACAAAATTCATTTGATGAATACATTAAAATAGGTACTGTTAAATGTAGATCCCACGGAGAAGGCTGAAGTTGGATTAATTGAAATAGAGGGCTTTAGGCCTGAGTTAGTCACAGGGGTGAAGAACACAGGAATCATAATGAAACTAGGAATCCTTGGAGTGGAGTCAAGATAATATGCTCCAGTCAGGGTAACAAAAATCTAAATGATGCGGTATGATACCAGGATTCAAAAGTAGGCTAGGGAAACCACCAGCACAGTGAAGTGAATCCCAGAAATGTAGAGACAGTAGAGACACACAGATTAAAGATGCAAGAGAAATTTAACTTATTATTTGATTTATTGTCTTTCCTTCAGAGTGATGCAGTTCTCTTCATCCATGTTATAAGCAAGGTATCAGAGGCCAGGAATAGTGTACCTTTACTCCTAGCAAGTGGGTAAGTGGAGAGAAAAAGTGTTGTGTCCTTTGCTCTCAGGACAAAGCACAGAAGCATCATGCTTATCCTTCTGTGTGATAGTCACCTTCTCCTCAGCAAGCCAGCTCCAGAATCAAGCCCTGGCAGGGAAACTAAATTGCTTCTCAAATTAATTTCTATTAATAGGGATAAGACTAATCATGATAGCTCTCTCCACATTGTTTAATTTTGCTCATCCCCTACTACATTCTAGATGTCAATCCTTGTTCTAGCCAGCCGATTAGCTTTTCTTATTTGTCTTTTCTTTTGTCCTGAATCCTTTATAATTGACAACTTTTCTTTCTCTTCTTCTCCTCTTTTCTTCCATTTAACAAACATCAATCACAGTTTTGCATGTGAGCCAAATATAAAGAACAAACAAATTATTGATATGATTTCTTCCTTCCTAAAGAAATTTGTAGTCTAATATTCTAATCAAAATGTATTTATAATTTAAATTAGTATCATCAACCCTTTTTGTCAAAAGCCAAATAGCAAATATTTTAGACTTTCTGGTCAGATAATCTCTATTACAATGACTCAACTCTATCCCTATAGACAATGATCAAACAATTGGATATGACTATGTCTCAATAAAACAAGTGTCAGGTCAGACTTGACCAGCGGGACATGTTTGCCAACCTCTAACTTAAATAGAAATTTAGGCAATATGGGTAGTATTATAAGAAGGATGTAAACAAAGGAATATGGGAACGAGGAAGACTCAAATCCTTTCTAACAATTCATGATCTGCTGTTCAATCAACAACCACCGCAATATTTACTTTAGGTACAATATCATTCTAGTATAATTCTCTTTCCTTTTTGGCATTTTATATTATTCCCAATCGAATACACATAATTAGTAAAACACCCCTCTGCTAGATTATTCAAATGTGTTGAACTATCTTGATGACATTTAATAAGAAATATATTGACCATGAGTCTTTTTTGAGCATAGTCTTTATACAGAAAGAGTTGATATTATATCATCAATATTCTTGGAGAATCAGCAGGAATATTTGTATACAGTTAATAAACACTGGGACTCTAGAACCAGGTACTGTGAACAATTTATGGTGTTCCACCTTCATTATAGATGAAAATGTATAAGATAACATGGAAATAAATGAACCATATACTAATATTGATAATTGGTAAGAGTAATGCAAAGATACAGTTGAAAGGACAAATGTACCTATAATTCTTTTCTGAATATGAGTTTAATGTCTCTTTAAATTGTGTTGCGAAGAAAATGTATTAGAGTAAGTACCTCACAATATTAATACTAAGGTAAAGTATTGGGGAGGCCAAAGCAACTCTATCTTGGATGCTTATCTGAATACTGATTTCTGATTAATACCAATGCTGGAATGGCCTGTAAGATTTCTTGTTGATCAGTTGTTACTTGTGCAAGAGCAGGTACTTAATATAAATTCTTACCTTACATCAGACAACCTTGCTGTTTACCCTATATGTTCTTTTTGAATCACCCCTTCCATATGGTATATACGCCCTGGGTCTGGGAGTTAATGGTGTGGGGATCTACCAACTTGTCTCATCACTATCCAAGACACAGGCATGGCTTCTGTTTTTAAATCCCTATTAAATGTTTCTAAGAAACTAGACATGCCAGCCTCTTCCTTCAGCCTCTTAGCTTCCCCAAACTTTACGGACAGATTTGCATAGGCCTGCCCACTGCTGAACCAGCGGGTCAATAGCAATACTCAATACACTGCTTTCAGTCAGAGTGATTTTACCCTTTATAGGCCATTGGGTAATATTGGGAGGTACTTTTGGTACTCCTCTCACATCTGAGTGTGAGTATTATGGTATGCAAATTATACCTCAGACCTGAGGGAAGTACCACTGGCACCTAGTGAGTAGGAGTCAAGAAAGCTACTAGACACCCTACAAAGCACAGGCCAAACCCCTACCATGAAGAATTAGCCAACCTAAAAGATTAATACCAATATTGGGAAATGCTGTCAGCCTTTTAGGCCATGTAATTTTCTTTGTTATACAATTAAACATCTTATTTTGAGATAATCATATATTCATGTGTAATAAACAATACAGAAAGGTACCATCTATCCTTTACCCTTTTAGCTCTAATGATAATATTTTGCAAAACTACAGTACAAAATCACATCCAGGACACTGACATTGACAGAGTTATTATGTAAAACATTTACTGTCACAATAAGAATTCCTCATTTTGCCCTTTTACAACCATACCTACCCCCCTCAAAACCCAAGAACACCTACTATATAATTTCATTTATATGAAATTGTCCAGAATAGTCACATTGAGAGTGACAGAAAGTATAGTAGTGGTTACCAAGATTAGGAGAGAGAAGGAAATGGCGAGTGACTGCAAATGGGTAGAGTGGTTCTTTCTGAGTTGATGAAAATGGCCTAAAATTAAATCATAGTAATGGTTACACAACTTTGTGAAAACATTAAAAGCCATGAAAGTGTATATAATAGTTATAATACGCAAATTATATCTCAATAAAATTGTTCACAACTAAAAAAAAAAATCAGCCAGTCATATTTGTGTTTTTCTGTTTATAAACCATTTTGTTCTTTGCTTTGTTCGCATTTCTTCACAATTACTACAGTTTTCATTGCTGTCACATTTTAGTGTCTTACAATCGAGTGCCATGATTCCTCTGATGTTATTTTTTTAAAATTTCTTTGACTGTCCTAGCCCCCACGCATTTCATATAAATTTTGAAACCACTTTGTCTATATCCATACAACTCCTGCTGTGCATTGGATTGTAATTATGTTAAATATATAACTTATTTTGGGGAAAAGCAAAATCATTTTTACTCTTTTGAGATTTCTTTTTTTTTTCACCTTCAAATTTTTTATTTTAAAATTGCAGGATACAATTCAGGGTTAGGTATATAATATTCATTGTGCAGATACCCTTGTTGATGAGGTGTGTTCCCCCTTCCCCAGGCAGTTTCCCACTACTGCCGATCCCACTTCCACACCGCCCCATGCCCCCTCAGTTTCCCGCTACTCTCAATCCTTTTCTTATAATATTACAATAGTTGTTCAAGGTCCACTTATGAGTGAGAACATGTGATACTCAGTTCGTTGTTTCTGTGAAAGATCACTCAGTA
>NW_007257476.1:277191-356462 GCF_000164805.1 Carlito syrichta
TTAATTTTTTCTCATGTACTTAGCTATAATTATTAGAAAAATAAACTTTTCAAATATTTACATGTCTATGAACTCTGTGGATTCTTTGGTTAGTATTGATTTTTACAAACGTTCACTGCGTACTTTCTTTTATAATTGGGTCTTTCTTCCTATTTTGCGGAACAGCTTTTATAGTCATATATAAGTTGAGTGCATTAAGGAGTTTAAAAAGAAGTTATGGAAACATATAATTGTAAATCTCCTTTTTCAGACCGAGTAGTACATAAAGCACATTATTTACATATGTATATATGTAATGCTATAGATATGGTCATCTATATTTCAAAAAGAATTTGAGCATACTGAAATTTGGAGATTGATAAATAAACTTATGGGATGATGGTGTGTGTACTGGAAAAAGTACATATTAATCTGTATAATCAATAAGGTTTTATTGTTTTAATTGGGTTTCAGTTGTTGAAATTAGGTGGGCTAGCCATGTCTCTTATCGACCTTTCGAGGGGGATGGAGGTGAGAAATACAGTAGAAGTCACACCTCACCTCCCCACCCCTTGATCTCCCCCACCCCCAGTTTCCCACTACTGTCAATCCTTTTCTTATAGAATTGCGATAGTTGTTCAAGGTCCACTTATGAGTGAAAACATGTGATACTCAGTTCTTTGTTTCTGTGAAAGATCACTCAGTATTATAGACTCTAAGTTCATCTAGGTTGCTGCAAAGTTCATGATTTTGTTCTTCTTTATGGCTGTGTAATATTCCATTCTGTATATATACCACATTTTTTTAATCCAGTCCTGTTTTGATGGGCAGCACAGTTGGTTCCATGTTCTTGCTATTGTAAACAATGCTGCGATAAATATACATGTGCAGGTAGGTATCTTTTTAATAGAGTGATTTGAGTTCTTCCAGGTATATTCCCAATAGGGGGATTGTGGGGGCATATAGAAAGTCAATTTTTAGAACTTTTAGGAATCGTCACACTGTTTTCCACAGAGACTTTACTAGTTTACACTCCCACCAACAGTGTAGAAGTGTTCCCTATTTACCACATCCTCTCCAGCATCTGTTATTTTTTGAGTTATTGATGATGGCCATTCTGACTGGAGTTAGGTGGTATCTCTGTGTAGTTTTAATTTAAATTTCTTTGATGACTAGTGAGGCTGAAGATTTTTTTCATATATCTGTGGGCTGTTTGTATGTTCTTTTGAGATTTCTAATCCATGAACACAGTGTCTCTCCTTTTTTTTAATGTCTTCTTTGACCATTTTCATCAGCATTTGTAGTTTTTAGCATACAAATTTTGTACTTGTTTTGTTAGATGTATACCTGCATATGCAGGAGGAGTTATAAATAGAACTTTTTAAAAAAATTAAGTTTCCAATTGTTCTATATTATATAGAAGCGCAATTAATTTTTGTGTTTTGACCTTGTATTCTGTAACTTTGAAACTCCCTTATTATTACTGGATCTTTTACAGATTTATTTGAATTTTCTGTCAACAATCATGCTATCTGTAAATAGGAACAGTTTATTCCTTCCTCTTCATTCTGTGTATCTGCTATTTCTTTTTCTGGCCTTATTGCCTTGAGTTAAACTTCCAATATAATGTTGGAAGAAGTAGTATACATGGACATCTTTACTTTGTTCCCAAGTTTAGGGACAAAGGATTTAATCCTTTACCATTAAGTGTAATGTCAGCTACAGGAGTTTTGTCAATGTTTCCAGCTGGTTAAGAAAGTTTTAATTTCTAGTTTGCTCAGAAGTTTCTGGTTTGTATTGTTTATCATGAATAATTGTTGAATTTGTCAAATTCATTTTCTTCATCAATTGATATAGTCATGTAGTTTTTCTTCTTTAGACTGTTAAATGGCAGATTACATTGATTTTTGAGTGCTGATTTAACCTTGTGTTCTCACAATAAACCCTCATTTAGCCACAATGCATTCAATTTATTGACGTTTGTTGAGAATGTTTGCTTCCTTGTTCATGAAAAGTATTTCTCTGTACTTTTTTTTTTCCCTTGTACTTTCTATATTTGATTTTATTATCAGGACAATGCTCTCATCTTGAAATAAGTTGGGGAGTGGTTTTTCTTTTTTATTTTTAAGAGAAGATTTTCCTAAAATTGGCATTATTTCGTCCTTGGATGATTGCTAGAATTTGCCAGTAAACCAGTTAGATTTAGAAAGTTATTATCAGAAGAGTTTAACCATAGATTTTTATTTTTGTTTTTTCAGATAGAGTCTTGTTTTGTCTCATAGGCTGGAGTGCAATTGTACCATCATGGCTCACTGTAGCTCTAAACTCTTAGGCTCAAGTGATCATCCCTCCTTAGCCTCACCAATAGCTAGGTTGACAGGTACGTGCCACCACACCTGGCTAATCGCAGACTCTTGTTCTCAAGTGATTCTCCCACCAAGGCCTCCAAAGGGCTAGGATTACAAGCATGAGCCAGTATGCCCAGTCTCAACATTTTAAAAGTAGTTATAGGAATACTTAGGTTATTTCATTTTGAGTGAATTCTTAATATGCAAATATTTTCCAAGAATAGGAGAAATGCTTTTCAAGCAATTATTCCATTTAATCTAGATCAGCTAATTTATATAGAGAGAAATGTTTGTGGTGTTTTCTAATTGTGTTATTAGAATTATTATCATTGCTAAACAGTAATACAGGGCCCACAGTGATAGTTCATCTTTCACTTCTAATAATCATAACTTGTGTCATATGGAATTTTCTTTGGGTCAATTTTGTTAAAGGTTTGTCACTTTCATTGACCCTTTTAAAGAACAAGATTAGAGTGTCATTAATTTTCTCTATTATTTTTGTTCTTTAATTCTTCTTGGTCTTATCTGTATTATTAACTCTTTCTTTTTCTAGCTTTGAATTAACTTTTTTTCCAATTTCTTTTGATAAAAACTGAATTGTTAATTTCAGACACTTATTTTATTCTAATATAAGTGTTTAATGATTTAAATATGGCTCCAATCACTGCTTTTGTTATATAGTGCAAATTTTGATATGTGGTATTTTTATTAGCATTAAAGTATTTCCATATTTGATTTAAGATATCATCTTTGACCCATTTCCAAATATTTGAAGATATTTCTTTGCTCTTTCTTCCATTAATTCCTAATTTGATTTCATTAAAGTCAGATAATATACTTTGTATGATTTAAATTATTTTAATTGTTTTAAGATACATTTTATAACATGCTATAGTTTGTTTTGGTGAATGTTTTATGTGTATTTGAAAAGAATGTGTACTGTTATTGGATACAGTGTTCTATAAATGTCTATTAGGCCCAAAGGGTTGATAGTGCTATTCAGTTCTACTAAATCTTTGCTGATATTCTAATACTTATATCGATTACAAAAGAAAGTGAAATGTTGAAGTGTCTAATTTGTGAATTTAACTTTCTCTTGCTTCTGATGTGTCTGTTTTTTTCTTTCATGATCTTTGGTGTGGTGTTGGTGCTCACACATTTAGATTTGTATATCTTTTTGGTGAATTAACTCTTTTTTCATCATGTAATGTTTATGTTTATCCCTAGTAATTTGATTTAGTCTTAATTTTATTATGTCTACTATTAATATAGCCACTCCAGTTTTTATTTGATTGGCATTTGCATGGTATCTTGTTCATTCTTTTACTTTCAACCTAACTGTATCATTATTCCCGAATTTAGTTTCCTGTAGAAAACACATAGCGTGTTATAGCATGTTAGGATTTTCCAGAGAAACAGAGCCAAAGAAATGTAAACCTAGCTCATGTAGAAACATATATATATATTTTTTATAGTCAATATTTTTAATTATGATATTGTGGGGTACAGTTAAGGGTTAGGTATACAAATATGCTTCATTCAGGCACCCTTGTTGATAAGAGGTGTCTCCCCATAAAAACATATTTTTTTAAAATGAGGATTTGACTTTTGCAACTTTGGAGGTTGACAAATTTCTAGATCTTCAGTCAGCAAGCTGGAGATCCACAAGAAATTTTGGTGTAGGCCCAGACAAAAATCCAAAGACCTGAGAAGTAAGAGAGCTGATTTCTATGAACTGGACTGAATGATACCTCTTCATTCCCACCCCAAAGTTCATATGTTGAAGCCCTAATCTCCAATGTGATGGAATTTGGAGATGGGGTCTTTGGAATGTAACTGAGGTTAAATAAGGTCATGACAGTGGGCCCTCATGATGGAATTAGTGCTATTATAAAAAGATATACCACAGAACTTGCTTCTCTCTCTCTGCACCATATGAGGACACAAAAAATCAGGCACCGCCTGCAAGTCAAGAAGAGAGTCCTCACTGGAAAACCAAATTAGCTGGCACCTTGATCTTGGACTTTCCAGTCTCCAGAACTGAGGGAAATAAATTACTATTGTTTAATCCACCCAGTCTATGATATTTTGTTATAGCAGTTTGAGCTAATGCACTAATAGTGTGGTTTCAGTCCAAGTCAAGAGACTTAAATACTAGAAGAACCAATGTTATAGTTCTCTTTTGAAGACTGGCCAACGCTAGATTCAGAAAGAGACAATGTTTCAGTTTGAGTAGAAGTCAGCAAAAAAACAATGTCCCAGTTCAAAGGCAATCAGGCCAGGAGGAGTTTCTTCTTACTTGAAGGAGGGTTAGTCTTACTTGTTCTGGGATTTTTTTTTTTTTTTTAATAGCTTCTTTGAAGTCTGTCAGATAATTCTGACTTCTATGTTATCTGGGTGTTGATATATGCTGATTAACTTTTCCTATTACATTAGATATTTTAAATTGCATTCTGTACATTTTAAATATTATATTATGATTGTCTGAGTCTTGGTTAAATCCTAAGGAGAATAGTGGCATTTTGTTTAGTAGGCAATCAACTCAGTTTGATTGAGGTTCCAAGTTCTGACTACGCTTTTGAGGGTTGTGGTTTTAGTGTCAGTTCCATTTTCAAAGTCTTTGAAATACTATTTATATCTGTCCCGTGTTTTCTATACTTAGTGGCCAGTCTGAGATATTGGTGGTGGTCTGTGTCTTATTTCAGTTTTAAGAGTTCTTAGGATAATACTCAGGGTCAAGTTCACATATACAAAGCCTAGGGGTGAGGCCAAGAGTTTATAAACAACTTTATGTAGTCTTCATACATTTCTTCCTCTCCATTGACATCTCCAGTAATTTCTGTCCAGAAATTCAGGAATTTAGTTATCCTGCTTTATTGTGTGCCAATATTACTGCAGCCTCAATCTACAGGAAGGTTTGCGCACTCCCTTTGAGACCACAACTCCTATGACTGGAGAGGAAGTTTATCCTCTCTCAGAGTTGTAAAACTGTAGGTCCCCTGATGTGACACTGGCGCTAATAGAAACTTTTCTACCCCTCAAGCCTCAACTAGAGGGTTTCTTTTTGAACTTTCTCTGTCCATGTTAATACCTACTTCCAAGTTTCAGGTTGAGTTAAGTTCAGGTTGGGGGATTACTAGAGAGAAGATAAATAAATAAAAAATAAATAAATGAATAACAAAAACATATGGCAAACTCACTGCTAGTTTGGCTGACTTCAAATTTTGATGTTCTCCAATTTGTTTGCCATTTACGCTTTATAGTCCTCAGATACTTCCCACTGCATTGTCTCCAAAACTGATAGCTGCATTCAATCACAGAGATAGGATAAACCGTGCTTAAAGTATTATACTATGACTTGAAAACCATGGTTAAATTTTAAAGCAAACTTTATGACCTGCTATACATGGAAGAGTATAATACCAAAATGTGGCACATAGAATTTTATTTAAGCTATGGTAAGTTTGTTCTTCATTTTAATATAAGATCCTTAACATGAGACCATTTACATTAAATATGAGATATTTATAAAAATATAAATTATACCCAGTTCCAATTTAGTCATTCAATTCAGGAAGAACTTATAGAAGAGCTACTTTAAGTACAGCAATTTAACTGGGTACTATAAGGAATAGTGCTAGTTCACAAGGCTTTAGAGTCAAAATCAGTTGTGCTGCAGCACAGAAGCCAGTGTACAATAGATTCACAATTTTTAGTATGACATATTCATAATCTTACTTATTTTAGACCTGTGTTCTTAACTCAGAAAGCAGTCGTGTTTACAGTATAAATAAAAAATTATTATTTTGACAGATTGATTTAACTATTTTTCAAAACTCTGTGTTAGGCCTATTTTTTCATCAAATTGTTTAGAAATATTTGTATTTTAGTTCCCTAATTCATGGCTCTATTTTGGCATTCAATTACACAATTCAGCTGCTTTCTTCTTAAGGAGTGGGTAACTGATCTCTTGCCATATCACTAAAGTCCATTATTTTCCTGGATTATTATTAATATTATTAATTGCTGTATTTATTATTTTGGTGAGAAGTATCAAATTCAATATGTAAGCACTCTTTACTAAAAAAATCATTCAAAATAAGACAAAATAATTAGGAAGATTTCTTGATAATAGCAATACAGATTTTTCTTGTTATCAATATGTTTACAATTAGAACTACTTTTTGGTTAATTGCATGAAAGGAGTTTGTATTATCAGAAAATCAATAAATAAAAAAATAACTGATCAACAGAAAAGCATTGTAATATTCAATAACCTGGTGTTATTGCTAAGTTGGGCATCATTAAGGAAAAGTTCTCAGAGGAAATATAACAGTACATTAAAACAATGTACTCTACATGCTTTAGAAATAAAATATGAGCATCTATAACCATGGGGTTTGTTGAAGCAGCAACCGTCTTTCACTGTAAAATGAAAAAGTTAAACTTTCCCCAAAATCTAACCCTCAGAAATGAAAAAACTCTAGAATCAGATGACTCAGAATAAAATTCTGGCTCTAATTTATTCTGTTTTTGAATTCTTGGCCAAATTTTTTAGTTTCTGTAAGTTTTCGTGTGTTCATCTATAATATGGAGATAATAATGTAATTTACTTCATAGTGTTGCTATGAAGATGAAATAATATAAGAAGAAGACTATGCCTGGCACATAATACTCAATAATTCTTATCACTAAAGAAGTTATCTAATAGAGATCAGTATATTTTCCAAACAGGAAAAATAAATTTTAAAGTATCAAGAGCACCTTTGAGAGACTAATTCCATGAATCACCTTTCTAGCAATGTGAGTTTTTTTATTTTTTAATTTTTCTCATCCTTATTGAGTAAGCTATGTATGATATTTGAGGTTTCCAGCATTTTCTTAATTAGAAGGGACACCGGTCCAATAAAGTTTGTTTGTATTCATATATACCATTCTCTACAATGCCTGTTTATTCACCTTTTTTACTCATGTATCCAATTGACATTAATTTACCATACCAAACACCAGTTATCATATTAGCCACTGTGACTAAATAGATGATTAATACACAGCCCCTGTCTTTGAAGGTTACCTAATCTTTGGCAGAAAAATATACACTGACAAAAATTATTTCAGTGGTAAGCTGAAACCACTTTGTATTTGTTCATGAGAACCAACTACTAAAATTTCAGAAATTTTTCCAGACGACTGTTAAATGATAATATAACTAAAAAGTTAAATTATATGTTATAGTTAAATAAATTATATAGCAAATACAAGTAATAAATATTCAGAATTTATCATGTTATCATTATTTTAGTAAATTATTTACTACTTATTTATTACATTTTCCAAAAATTATTTTGCTATTTTCTGTACTATTGAGTTCATTTACATCTATTATTTCTATATGCTGGAGAATCTATGTAATGTTGTGCTACTGCATTTTTCTTACTAATTCTGTGTTTTGTGATATCCTTCTGGTTGCTTGAAATCAGCCATGGTAGAGTATTTACACAACAAAAATTGGCAAACATGGCAAATCCAGGCTTTCTCCCCCTAGAGTTATGTATGCTAAAGATTTACCAGCATAAGACTGTGTCTATTCATAACACACTTCTATATGTGTCATCAGAGAGATATGCATGAGATGCTATAGAAATACAAGCAAAGTGGTTGATGAACTCCTGACTAAGGAAATCAAGGAGGCTTCATGGAGAAGAAAATATTCAAATTGATTAAGTCCAAAAAAATTTGACTTTTTAACAACTCTGAGGAATGGGGATGGTCTTTGAAAACTGTGACAAACTTTATTATTACTCCCAACTACTCAACCTCCTCTTTCTACTTTACACCATTACCCATTGCCTTTGGATTATTATGTATTTACTATGAACAAGACTGTATTAAGCTCTTTAGACTTATTAAATATATTTAATCCTCCCCTAAAAAGAAGAGAAAAAAACAATAAGGCAAGTATTTTTAGCATTTCATTTTAACAAATAGAAATCTTAAGCACAAATTAATTATCATACCCATGATCACAAAGCTATAAAAGGTAGTTTAGATTTTACAACCTTACGCCAGATCATTTATACTACTCCATGTGAAGAAGTTTCAACACATTCAAAATGTAAACAGAACACTTTTCTTCTGAAGGCCAAGGTGTCATTCTTTCTTATAAAGACCACAATATTTCTTTAATCTGGATAAATTTGTCCTTTATTTTGAGAGTACATCACTTTTCAAATTACTGCCAGTTCTAATCAAAACCACATACGCAGAAGACGGATTTATTTTTTTGTGGGCAGTGAAGTGGGCTTTACTTGTTTTTTTGACTTATGTTCACTTCAAAAATATTGGTAATTAAAGATTAATAATTTGTTAAAGATGCACAATATAATTACAATAATTATTAGGTGAGGAACCAATTTTTTGAGCGAGATCTGCCATCTTCAAGTCCATGTCAACAAATTACAACATAATGTGCTTTCCTATCAAGAGCGTATATCTTCTTGTTGTGCATTTCCTTCAGTTTAGCTTTTCCTAGCAACTTCTCCACTTCTTCACCCTCGAAACATTCTTATCTCTTGCATCATCTATATTTATATATGGGAAAATATGATTATTTGGTGTTAAGTGAGAAATAAACAAAAATAGAGTTTTCCAGAACTGTCCTTTAGTTAGATCAATATTCTTTTTACATAGCAGTTGTCTCTACCTTTGAGATTTGCTCTTGATAATGAATAGAAATGAGTTGAGAGTTTACTTACATCAATACTAAATTTCACTCACTAAGCTTTTTTCAATATAAGCAAGCATAGAATTAGAAATTATGTGAAAGAAAAAAATTACCATAAATGATGGAGTAACTTGTCCTGATGATTCAATTTAGTTCTAGACTTTTGGTTTTTAAAATTGCTTTTAATACCTCGGTTTTAGAAATTAGTCTAGTAGAATATCCTAGCATACTTTATTTCTTTATAAGCCCACATTTTTCTCATATATATATATATATATATATATATATATATATGAAAGTACACTTTAGTTTTACTCAATTGTTACTTTAGCAGTGTCTGCAATTAAGAACCAGCTTACTAAATGAACTGTAATTATTGCAAATTGTGGTAAGCACCAGTAATTAAAATGTTGCAGTAATGCTAGCCAGATTTGCTAGATGCCCTTTGAGAGTAGCATAAAATGATATTATGTCTTTAACTGGTGTTTGTATTACAGATGAGAAAACCTGGAAATTCAAGCCTTCAGAATCCTTTGGCTGAGTCTTTAAAGCACAATATGAAGTGGGGATTAACAGTTATCCAGTGAATTCAAACTGGGAAGATAGTCAATTTGGTTAATTCCACAGTGAAAGTGGCTTTTTCTTTCAAATATGCAATCTTTAGGGCATAAACATACGTGGCTTCCCCATAGGGGGAAAATGAACAATGAACTCTAATCTCTTCTTTGTGTTTGCAGGATGCTAATAGTGAGCTTTCTGGGTACAAAAGCAAGACGGAGCTCCTTCAATACCCACCCATCATTTGAGGATCCTCACCCAGCTGCTACCCCTGGTGAACTCTCCAGCTGTGTAGTCATTTGGCAGAGTGCACTGTTATGCATAACTTAAAGCTATGTGTGTGTGACTCCAAAACAACCGGTGAATACAGATTGTCCACATGAAAACCCACAAACGATCTGCAAGTGAAAAACAATGGAACCAATGATGTGATGGTCCTGAACATGACCCAGAATTCAGATTTAGCTTTGACTGACTCTATCCATTATCAACATATTTATTTATTTGTTTCTTTTTCACCTTTGCTCTAGGTAATCCAAAAATGCCATCTGATTAACCAAAAGCTGTGACTTAGAGAAATATGTGGTCATATGGGTTACCATCTATTAATTAATGCAAATAATATCAATAGCTATGCAAACACAGTGTCAATGACTAAGTTACTATGTTTCATAGGATTTAAGTACAGTAAGTCTTCACAAGGTCCACAGAGACTGTGGAGGCTTGGGATAAGCCTTATTCATGAAGTAAGGTGAAGGATGGCATTTTCCATTCTGTCATGCTGAAACTATTCTGGTCACCAGAAAAATTCTAATTACAAAAACCAATGAACAAGACTTCTGGATCTCGACTATGACAGATTATTGAGTATGAAATAATCTCCCTACCATGAACATTTGTGAATTTAGGCAAAAAAATAAAAATCAACTGATTTGAGACATTATACAACAGACAATACTAGGAATTTGGTTCTCAAGAAAAAGGAAACGCAGCAAGTTAGCTTTGCAGTCACCCTAAAATTCAGTCTGGGGACATTTTTTAGATTGTATCACAAAGAACTAGAGTCCAAACAGAAAACACTGGTAGAGAAAAGGGAAATGAAGGCTGGAGGATACTGAGGTGGCCATAATTTGTGACTAGGGTACCAGAAAAAAGGTGCAGCAGAGAGAAAGAGCCCCAGACAGGGTCTTCAGTCATTGGCCAAATAAATAGCTGTGCTTACACAAAGTAAAACTCCATGAGGCCTGGAAAACCACAGTTAGATTGCTCACTGCCAGACTGGAGATTGTATATTGAAAAACCCAGTCATTCAGTTGAGACCACAGAAAGGCCTTACCCTAAGAGGAGGACAAGTCTATCCTTAAAGTAAGGACTGTAGAACAATCTTAACAAAGCCTTAACAGAGTCAAGTGAGCTGCAAGCAAATTAACTGCCTGCTAGAACAAATGTCAACATTTTAAAAGAAGATAGCCTAATTTATACTGTAAGCAATGTAGTATCCACAATAAGCAAAACTGAATCAAAATTTCTGAAATATACAAAGAATAATTTCAAAAGTGACTGATAATCAAAGAATTACAGTGAATATAAACAAACCCTCATGTGACGCAGATGTTGAAATTAGCACACAGTCACTTTAAAACAATTATAAATATATTCAAGGATTTAAAGGAAAAGGTAATGCTTAAAAAGATAAGACATCTCAACAACCTATGAAAAGAAAAAAAATTGAAATTTTAAAACCAAAAAATGACATAATTGAAATACACATCCCAAATGTATGGCCTTAACAGCACAGTGGATAATTTATAAGACTAACTAATTATACCAAAATTGAAGCACAGAGAGAAAACCACTCAGTGAGCTAGGGCATAATGTCAAGCAGTTCACTATGCATGTGATAGTGAAAAAAATTCAAGTAATAGTCACCTCTGTGCAGGAGGAATTTCCTGGAGAAGTCATGAGAGAACTATATGGGAAGACAGAAATGTTTTATATTTTGACTAGTGTATGGGTCACACAGTTATCTGTATTTGCCTAAAATAATTGAACTATATTTTCTTATGTCTATGCTTTTTATTGTTTGTAAATTATATCTCAATAAAAAGGGGAAAAAATTTGATGGACAATGACCAGTTGGTGTCATTACCTGATGAAGCACCAAAACATTGGCAATTACCTTATCATTCATGACATCTTATATACCTTTAGCTCTCACTGTGACAAATTGTTAGTTTCATTTCCTCCCTTTCTGCTTTTTTTTTTTTTTACAATCTCTTTCAGTGATCCATTTCTTTAACCCACTGTTAATTATTCCTGTTTCTACATTTTTATCCTAGGCCCTCTCTCATTCCCACTTTATTTATTCTTCCAAGGACTGATGAAAAAATGGATAGATGGATGGATGGGTGAGTGGATGGGTGAATGCATAATAAGTAAACTCCTGTCTATTCATTCAGTTTATGCATCATATATTTTTCTAGGTGCTGAAGATACAATTGTTAAAAAAAAACAGAGAAAAATCCAGTTTTTTTAAATCTTCACTTTTTAATATGTTTATGGCAAAGTCTTGGTTCAATTGCCAAGTTCAGATTCATATAATTTCTCAAATAGATGCATAACTAACTCCAATTTTTACCATTTAATCATTGCCAGAATCGTCACTAAGATTTATATTTGCTTTGTTACCCCCTTATACAATCCTTTTGATATTTAATATCCTTATGCTTATGCACACTTTTTGGCATGTTCAACCACACTTCTACCTTAATAGCCTATGCTCTAGTGATATAGATTTTTTTTTTTGCTGTTCTCCACTTCCACTGTGTTCCTTTGCATAAGGTATTGTTTCAGTCTAGAATGTCCTCCCTCCTCCAAACCATCACCTTCAATGCCTTCTTGCAAATTCTCATTCATTTTCCAATACTGCTTAAGAGATCTCACTGATATTTTATTGACCGCCCAGACATAGTTTTCTTCTTAAGCTTTCTTCTCAATCTTCCCTTGTTTCCAGTGTATAGGTTGGTGTCTTTTTTTTTTTTTTTTTTAGTTGGAGTCTTACTCCATCGTTCAGGTTGGAGTGCAGTGGCACGCTCACAGTCACCCCAGCATCAAGCTGCTGGGCTCTGGTGATCCTTCTGCCTCAGCCTTCCAAGTAGCCAGAACTACAGGCGCACGCTACCAAGCTTGGCTAATTTTTTGATTTATTGTAGAGATGAAGTCTAGCCAAGTTGCCCGAGTTGGTCTCAAACCCTCAGGCTCAGGCAATCTACTCATCTCGGCCTCCCAAAGTGCTGAGCCCGGCTAGGTTAATGTTGGGGAGTAGTACGGGTACAGAGCATGCAATGGACATAGAAGGAAAGATACAGTAGTAGAATTAGGGGTATTTGATACTAGTACCAAATAAGGCACTGATGTTCTAAAAGAACAAATGTCTGAAGGAAGATAGGGATGAGTAGAATGTAAGAAAACAGAAGTGGGACCCAGTATTTAGGAGTAAAGATTTCCAAGAACAATCCACAGTCACTATCAAATATAACAGACTGGACTTTTTGTCCTCACTCAAGTCCCTGGGACAGATGAAGGAGCATCTATACCTCTCAGTGGTTGGGTATAAAAGGTGATAAACCAATAACTAGCTGATGACAGTTTGGACAATGATAGTTAATGACAAAGAACTCTGGAAGTGAGGTTAATTTTTGCCCTCGAACACTCAAAACTCATGACAAATTGTAAATCCTCAGCAGACTAGAATAAGAATGTGACCACTGAATTGGCTATGTAATTCAAGCAGCTGATATAGGTGAGTTTGGGAGCAACTTCTAATACTTTCCCCCTAAAGGAGCTTGTAGTCTTTGTTGTAGTAAGCTTTTTCTTCATGTAGACAGGCCCTCAAAGGCCATGCTAAATTCTTCTCTGTACTACTTATGGATGGCCCATTGTAGGCACTAAGAATTGTTTTAATAATAAATTAACAATTTCCACTGAGTAGAACAGCATTCACAGAGAGTGTTCTTTAGTCCTTAAACATTCATTCTTGTTTGGAATCATGATGGGTTTTGTTGCCATGAGAACACTTTGCCAATTAAAATTTTGTCAAGAAAATAATCTAAAGATGTCACATCCAAATATCAAACAAATAGGTCAACTCAAAATCAATTAACAAGCTTTATATTGCATAGACAGATAGTCCTTCTTTATTCTATTTTTTCATTTTATAACTGATTATTTTAGCATCATTTGTAATTATTATCCAAATGTATAAATCTATTCTCTGACCTTGATAAGTAGAGTAGATATTTCAAAGCATATGACCAGGCTGTTCAGTAAAACACAGATTCAAGAAGGTATTAACAAATGCACCATTTGAGAATTTACATTGTATAAGCTTAGCCATCCTGATCTTAGTCTAGAAGATTCACAATGCACCTTAATGTATCAAAGACGCGACGAAGTCCTATGTGGGGAGAAGGTGATTTTTAAACTCACAGATCTCCAAACTGTACATCACAAAAAAACTTCTTCATGACAAATTATCAGCCTTTGAGGCAGTGAATTTTGAGAATAACAGTTTAAGAAAATTCTTCTAAAGAATTATAATTGTTTCCTCGTAGGAAGATACGGAACCAGATATAGTGAAATTATGACAGACTTTGATGTTAGAAGCCATAAATTCAAACAATCTAAGCCAGATCTTAGGCAAGTTCTTTAACCTTTCTGGAAGTTTCTTTATTCTGGAAAAGTTATTTAACACATCTGAATACTATAAAGACTGTCCTGCAGGCATAAAGTGCTCAATAAAGACTAGTTTTATTTTTCTTACTTTGTAATTCCCTCCCATACTGTGATGATGGAACGAGTAATGACTGGACCATGGGCCCGGCTGGGGTTGACATCCTTTGAACAAGTGGTGAGCCTGGCTGGTCACACCTGTTATTCTGGTGAGCCAGGTGGGGCACAGTGATATTGAGACTAGCAGAAGCTGAGTGGGGAAGTGGTTATTCCACCCACACATTCTCACATGTTGCAAAATGCAGCTGGTAGATATTCTCTCAGGAGAAGGTAACTAACATGCATACCAATGAAAGCCAGTCCTTGGCCTTGTTTGTCACATGTGCCTTAATTGTTGACCTGACTCTCGGGAGGTCAACAAAAAAGAAATTCCCTTCTTTTCTGTGGAACTGTAGGAAAATAAAGCAGTCATAAAATCTTCCAGAAGAGTTAAGTCAGTAATTTTCAGATATAATACCTGTAGCTTTCTGTACGCTGTAAGCCCTATATCATCAAAAGTGTTTTTTTCCCCCTGAAACTATCCTATGTTAGTTATAGAACAAAAAGCTTTTGAATTTGATAAAGTCATGAATAGATGTTTTCCTACACATTTTAAACATCTCAGGTTTTGTTTAACCTAAGAGCCTTTGTTATTAGTTTCTTCATTTCGGTTTTTCCTAAAAATGACTAACTAGTGTTTCTACTGGAGCCTGTACAAACGTTTTAATGAAAGAGGTATTCCTGATTAAAAGGGAGCTTAGCCTCCATAGGGGCTCATGGTTCATCCTCTCCTCATCCCACCCCACCTGCACCTCCACCCCTACTCTCACTCCATCTACACTCCATTCCTACCCGTCACAAAGTACAAGCCAAAGTACATGTCATGTCAGCTGTTTCTCCTTGAGAAAAAAAAAACCCTGTGGCTAAAATCCCCACCAAATTAAACATATTTTCATAAGGACTACAACAAATTGAGGAAAATAGGATAAAATCCAAAAAAGACTGCATATTAGCTGTTTAAAAAATAAAACAACATTTTTCTCTTATATGTCCAGAGTAATGACATGGGATTCAGAACTCCCCTATCTGTAGAAGGTAATTCTGTGGTTGAATCCAATGTCAGATACATCGTGGCTGGTGGAGTGCCTCCGGGTGGGATGGACACTTGAGCTGTGAAGACACAGCAAACTCAAAAGTTCATAGGCAGCATTGTGCATCCTTTTCTTTCTTGCGTGTGTGTGTGTGTGTGTGTGTGTGTGTGTGTGTGTGTGTTTCCTTTTTGGTAACGAGAATATGAAGTAGTTCCAGATGGTGAGCAAGTGGCCAGACTCAAACAAGTTGCAAGCTTGTTGGCATGAGAGAACCTGCTTGGTGGTGACATACAAGTACAGCATCCCCACAGTCCAGCTTCCTGGTAAAACTGGAGAGAACAAACCAACAATAGAGAAATGAGTACTGTAATTTATCTTGGAGGCCATTTAGGTTGTTTATCCCAAACTACATTTTGATTCCAGTTACAGTTTAATTATGAGTATTTGTTCTCTAACAGAGACTAAACAAAGGGTAACTATTTTCTTTTATCTTTTTCTTTGTTATGAAAATTTCAGTTTCATGTTTGCCTCTCCTTACTCTTTAAATAGTGTCTTATACTATGTGAATGAATTCAGCCCAATTTCTTCCAATGTGCATGAAGTCTCTAAAACAAACGAACAATAAGAAAGCACAGAAGTTTTTTGGTTTTTTATTGTTTTTTTTTACATATAAGAAATGTGGCACTTAATAATGCCTTGTGTATTTCTTTAAGCTTTCAGTGCATATATTTGACAAGTCCCTTTGGTTATAAAAAAGACACTACCAAGTCTGTCTGGGCATCAATCTCTGGCACAGATTATCAGAGTGGGGGAAATCCAGCAAGCCGTTAGCTCTCTCTTGCAGTTACTGTCAGATGTTTTTTGGTTTTGACCATGAAATGGGAAGTTATGAAGATATGGAAGATGGGTGACTTATGTTCATTCTTTTCTGTGAGCCTCCCATGGTTTCTGTCCCAGGGCAGTAACTGAGATTTGCCTTCTTGGTCTCAGAGCTCATACTCTCTTTACAGAACATGTTTAGCATCTGTTTTTGCTACTGTTCAAAGGTTACTTGAAGCACATGATTTTTAGTAAATAAATTGCTGAAGAAATTTTTTTTTCTTCCATATAAAACATCCTGCACTATACTTGCTGCTACTTTCTGTGATGGGAAACCATGTTTTCTCTCTGTAGGTGAGTAGGGACTCCCTGAGACTTACTCAGGCATCTCTGGGTTCAGTCTAAATTGCAGTGATGGGGAGCATTTGGTAGTTCCTCTGTTTTTGGCCAAATAGGACACTTCCAGATCAGGTTGGAGCAAAACCCAAATCCTACATTGCTAAAATTATTAATAATACTGAATTAATTAAAAAATTTTAAAATACATAGACCATTGTGTTTACAATTTTTTAAATGATTGCACTATTAGAGGTCTCATAATCTTAATATTGAACTAATTCTACTTACTGCCATGGGAGTAATACATTTTAATTGTTTTCTTCTCTCTTCTATCACTTGCATTATTATCAGATTTATATTATCTATTTTGTTTATTTTTTGAGTTGGAGTCCCACTCTGTCACCCAGGCTGGAGTGCAGTGGCACAGCCACCACAGACTTGACCTGCTGGACTCAGGCTATCCTTCCACCTCAACCTTCAAAGTAGCTGGAGCTACAGGTGCATGCTACGACACTCAGCTAATATTTTGATTTATTGTGGAGATGAGATCTCGCCAGGTTGTCCAGGCTGGTCTCAAATCTTTGAGCTCAGGCAATTTTCTTGCCTCGGCCTTCCAAAGTGCTGGGATTACAGGCTTGAGCCACCGTGCCCGACTGATCAGATATTTTAAATGAACATTCCTTTATTTATTTTGGGGGCCAATTCAACTGATTTTTTTTTACCATTCTCCTAAAAGATCTTATTTTCATTTCAGTCTATACTGTCTAGCTTTTTATTTTGTCATGAAGCTTTTCCTATTTCAGTTCAGATCAAGTGGGATTGCCACATGGTTTTAACAAATCTATCGAGAATAGTTGGTAAAAACATGTTGAACAAAAAACAATGAACACTATATTAGTTTATCCGTGATAATCTGCATATCCTTCTTTATGCAACAGAACTGTGGATTGTATTAAGTTCATTTTGTTTTTCAAAAATTCATCTTGGGTTTTTGAAAAATTAAAGATAATTTAAAACTCATCCATAGTCAATGTTCAAATTTTATTGATCCAAACTCAAACTTGTCTGTTCATAGGCCATGCATTTCACACTATACTATCAAATATTAAGCAAAGGGCTGCATTATACAGACAAAAATCTCAATTGAGTTATTTACTACCTGTGAGATACTCAAGTCACTTAAATAACTCAGTCTCAGTTTTCCAAACTCAAAATAGGAATAATATTTGCCTCATTGGTTTATCATGAGGATTATAAAATATAAATTTATAACATATAATTTATAAATTAGATATACACATAAAACATGTAGAGTATGACAATTCTGGTTAATATTGTTATTTCCATGCAATTTGACACAAAAATTGAAACAAAATTTGAATTTTAAAAACAGCATACTCTTTATTGAAAATAATCTGTAACTTAGAAAAAGGTGTTATTCTTGCAAGAAAGTGAACATCAAACTTAGGCACTGACTTTTGAAAAATATTATTTAAAGAGTTCTTTTGTTCCATGGTGACAGCTATAAGATTTTAATATAATTATTAAAAGAAGCTTTTTCAATTTGAAACATTTAAAGCAACATAGAACAAAACTTTGAAAGGAAGTAATTTTTTCAGATATCTGAAGTTCCTGTGTCCACATTTTCGATTTCACAGTTATTGACTACCTGAAAAAAAAGATGATTTAGTCTATACAGTAGTGTAAATTTCAATATGAAATATTTTCCTCAAGAAATTTTGAAATGAAGAAAACAATAAGAATAAACTTTGAGTTTATAAAAAAGGTTAAAGATATTGAGCAACATTCTCAAAACTTATTTTTAAATAAATTGCTCTGCATTTACTCAGTGTAGACATATGCCACTGAACTGGCTGTGTGCTCATGTACATTCAGAAATCTTCCATTTGACTTGCTATGTGGTACCCAGAAAGGCACTCTCACCAATGCACCAGCAAGGCTCCCACTCTTTTTTTTTTTGAGTTGGAGTCTCACTCAAGTGGTTGCCCAGACTGGAGTGCAGTGGCCGCTCCCGGCCACCTCAGCCTTAACCTGCTGGGCTCCGGTGATCCTTCCACCTCAGCCTTCCAAGTAGCTGGAACTACAGGCACGTGCTACCACGCCCGGCTAATTTTTTTGATTTATTGTAGAGATGAGGTCTCGCCAAGTTGCCCAGGCAGGTCTCAAACCCGCGGGTCAGGCAATCCACTCACCTCAGCTTCCCAAAGCGCTGGGATTACAGGCTGAGCCACCGAGCCCGGCTGGCTCCCACTCTGGGAAGACTCCAAAAGTGGAATTATATCTGTTATTGCCTCAATAAGTAATTTAATAGGAGGGAGAACTCCCCCCCAACTAGAATTACCTTTGTAAGCGCAGGCTTCCACAGCCTATTTCTAGGAACCCATCCACATCAGTGTATGAGCTACTGTTGTTATGAGGGGCTGCATTCAGTTTCAGTGAATTTTCTTTTTTAGATTCTTTTAATGCATTTGCCCGTTTCTTGATAGGTGATTTACAAGTGCACCTGCCTACACTGTCTTGAGTGTTCAGAACCAAAAATGGCATGAACCCTATGTCCCACCCTTCCTATTCACCCAATCTTGCCCCAAGTTTTTGTTTGTTTGTTTCCCTGGATGAAAAAAATCCTCTAACAGGAAATTTTTGCCAATATGAAAGAGGTGAAACAAAAGATGACAGAAGCACTAAAAGGCATCAAAACTGACAAGTTCAAAAATTGTCTTGAGCATGGAGAAAAGCATCTTGATAGGTATACTGCATTAAACGAATAGTTCCTTGAAGGTGACTGAAGTTTAAACATATAAGAATAAATACACGATTTTAAATAAATAAATTCTGGGCTTTTAGGGGTACTCCTCATATAGTAGGTCAAATGCAGACCTAGTGTTGAAGAGCAGATATCAAAACATAATTATAATACAACATAGTTAGATTATATTTACTTTCTGAAAATACATTTTCTAGAAAAAGAGTTTTCAGTGCTATATGGTTCAAATGCTGGAATTTGATGACTCTAATTACAAAAAACACTTATCAAGAGTTAATAAGGACCTAAGCAAGGCATTGGAGATCCACAATGAATAGAATACGAATGCCTCTTCCTAATGCTGTCACTGCCTCTGATGACAGGTGCATAACAAATATTTGTGACATTCTGTTATAGAGAATGTGCATAGTACATGGAGACTCAGTGGAGAGTATCCATCCCATACTGTTCAAAAATATCTTACTCAAAAATGTATGGAGGGTATGACACAGTCAGAAAGAACATATGGACAATGAAGGGACAGGCAATAGCTAGATAATTGAGAGACTGATATAGTTTGGATATTTATCCCCTCCAAATTTCACTGTGAAATATGATCTCCATTGTTGTAGGTGAGGCCTAGTAGGTGTTGATTGGATCATGAGGACAAATCCCTCATGAATGGCTTGGTGCCCTTCCAGAGGTAATTAGTGAGTTCTCCCTTTAGTAGTTCATGGGAGTACTATTATTTAGAAGAGTGTGGCATCTCCTTCTCTCTCTCTCTCTCTCTCATTCCCACTCTTACCATGTGACATGCCTGCTTCCTCTCCACCTTCTGCCATGATTGTAAGCTTCCTGAGGCCTCACCAGAAGCCCAGCAGATGCTGGGACCATGCAGAACCCAGAGTCAAAATAAGCCTCTTTCCTTTGTAAATTGCACATCCTCAAATACTCCTATATAGCAACACAAAACAGACTAAATCAGGGACAAAGGTTGTCTCAGTTAGGAGCTTGCATTTAATCAGAAACAGATCACCATCCAAGAAAGGGTGACTTAAGCATGGCAGGTAATTGACTGAGCCCATTTGGACTTGCATAAAATGGAAAAGAAAATCTCAAGTGTAAACAAACTTGCCTTTTGTTTTCCAGATAGTGGTTTTGCTGCTGCCCTACCACTGGTTTGAAAACAGATTTTTTAAGCACTTTGTTACAGTGTCTTTTGGCTTATCCTTCTCTTTGAACTAAGAGTTATAGTGAAGAGTTCATGTGTTTCTGCTGCTTCTAATTCATTGTCTATGTTTATTACATGTAAATACTTTCTTTGTGTTTTTAAATGTAATGACTGAAATATATTTCATATTTACTAATAAAACTATTCCTGATGGGCTTTATGTATTTTAAGACGTATTTTAATGGAGGAAGCATTTGAAGTATATTCTTACTCTCCCAAAGAACTGTCATGGTAGTAATTGGGCTACATACAGAATTCATTTTATGTTGCCAAACCTTTGCAGCCTCCTCAAATTGTCAACAGGAAGTGGGAGTTGTTTGACCACAATCCTTTGGAATTGATAGTGTTTGGGGAGCATAGTGAATGGGATTTCCTAATGTCTCTTCTCAGAGTTTGGCAACTGGGGAGGTGACCAAATAATTCTTGATGCTGAGCCCTCAGGCCTGGAACATGTTTTCTGTTCATTATTTTGTAACCAGAAGTTGGTAGTTCTTAGGTTACAATACAAGGAACATCTGCTTAAAACTAACAATTGAAAGGAATTTCTCACTGACTGTTAGGGTAGGCTTTCTTAATGAGATAAAGTTAAAGTTTGTCATTTTTTGGATCATGCTAATTTATTCCTAATACTTGCTTTATGTATTCAGAGACAGTTGTTTTTGAATGAGTGCAAAATAATAAATATAATGTGTTAAATAGTGATGACCACATACTTCAACAAATAGACCATTGTAATTATGAGGTACTATGCAAAGTCCATAGAAACTGTATCTATTTGGATAGACTAGAAGAGGATATCAAGACAGATTAAGAAATGCAAGTAATTTATTGGGGAAATTCCTGTGAAGGATAAAGGGGAGAGTGAACAGGAAGGCAGAGAAGTCCTTCGGATCACAATGAAGGTCTAACACCTATGAAAGAAGAGAGGGAAGAATGAAGGTGCTTAGACACATGAGACACAGACTGATGTATAGCTCTAGGAAGGTTGACCAGGTGGATGAGGAATCTCAGAGGAAAAGTTTCCCATTAGTGGGGTTCTCCTTTGGCCAAGAAGTATTGTATTTTAGCTTTCTTACAGTGCTATGCCAATGACTGAGAGAAGTTCAGTTACAGCATGACCTCCATGAATGCTGTGGTGGATCCTGAGGGTGTGGCTTCTGGTGACCATCAGGTAAATCTTCATAGCAGGTTTTGTATTAAGGGCAATCCTGAACAGTGCAAGTTCATAGTGGCTACACTGGTCTTTCACAGTTGTCTATCAAGGAAGTCTCACTTACCATAAAAAAAATAAATAGAATAGATTCCAAAAACCATCATACTATAATGAGTAACTGCAGTATTTTTTGGTAATTTTTATGAAATAATTTAAACTGTATTGAAATAAGTGAACTTCAGTTTTGGGAGGCAGAGACAGGATGATCACTTGAAGCCAGGAGTTCAAGACCAGCCTGTGCAACAAAGCACGTCAAGCCATCTCTTTATCTAAATTTAAAAAAACTTTGAGGCAGGCTCGGGGGCTCAGCCTGTAATCCCACATTTTGGGAGGCTGAGGTGAGTGGATTACTTGAACCCATGGGTTCGAGACCCGCCTGGGCAACTTGTCGAGACCTCATCTCTACAATAAATCAAAAATTAGCCGGGCGTGGTAGAACATGCCTGTAGTTCCAGCTACTTGGAAGGCTGAGGCAGAAGGACCACCGGAGCCCAGCAGGTTGAGGCTGCGGTGGCAGGGAGCATGCCACTGCAATTCAGTCTGGGTGACAGAGTGAGACTCCAACTCAGAAAACAAAACAAAACTTTGGAGCTTTATTAAAAGACTTAACTATTAAAAATTGATATTTTTGAACTTAAAATGCCTTAAGGACTTTTTTTTAAAACAGTGACTTAAAATTTGCAAAGATAATTAAAGACATTTTGTTTGAACAAAATTGATGATTTTATTTTATTATTGTATTAGAAAGAATATAAGTAAGAGTATCATAATTATGCAACAAATTGACAATATTGAATAATTTGTATTAGGTAGTATGGGAATTCTAAAAAGGAAACCAGACCTGGAGTTAGATATAAACTATCCTATTTGGAGTCTTCAATTGTACCTAGTTGTACCAGAATATCTTTCCAAAAAGGGGGAAAAAATAAACATATATGATCCATCATTTATAACAGAAGTCTCCAATCTTTTTGGCATCAGAGACTAGTTTCATGCAAGAAATTTTCCATGGACTGAAGAAGGGCTGTGCAAGGGGATGACTTTGGGATGATTCAAGAGTATAACATTAATTGGGTACTTTATTTCTATTATAATTGCATTGTTATATATAATGAAATAATTATACAATTCACCATATAAAAAGAGAGGTGCAGACATTAGTGGTAAATAAAATAATGGGCAGGTCATGCACGGACTAAAATAAGTGCTGGATTCTGACTTAGAGCCTGCTACCAGATGCAGCTGTACAACTGAAGTACATCAACTCACTTGCCACTCACTGGTAGGGTTTTGATATGAGTCTGCAAGTAATTGATTTATTATGTTCTCTGTGAAGTCAAGCCTCACTGCTAATGTTAAATTTGTATTTGCAGCCGCTTCCCAGTGCTAGCATCACAACATCAACTCCACCTCAGATCATCAGGCCTTAGATTCTCATAAGGAGTGCACAATCTAGATCCCTCGCATGTGCAGTTCACAATAGGGTTCACCCTTCTATGAGAATTTAATGCTGCTGCTTATTTGATAGGAGGTGGAGCTCAGGCAGTAATGCAATCAATGGGAAGTGACTGTAAATACAGAGAAAGCTTTGCTCATTCATCTACCACTTAGTTCCTGTTGTGTGACCCAGGAATTGGGGAACCCTGATATATAGTATACGAAGTATATAATAAAATTGTTTAGAAGAAAAATTAATAACAGAAGAAAATACTTAAGAATATTATTAAGGGAATAAAATTGTAAAAAAAAAAACAATTTTAAAAGGTTCTTATGATTGACAAATTAATACACCAATATTTTAACAACCTCATCCCTGAGTATTAGAGTTATATTTGTGTTTTTTTGGATTTTACATTTGGAAATGTTTACAATAAAGATGTATTATTCTAAAAGCTATAACTTATGTTTTAGTTCAGTGTAATTAGTAGCAGGCAAGTTCATATATACATATGCATACACATATGTACACACAAAAAATCACTAATGCTTGTAATACAACATCAGCTACAAGCCAAGAGAATAAAGACACTTGACATACAACTTCCTTGCACTATCTAATTTGTATTGCATAGCCAAAACTAAAATGCTGAAATATATGTCTGAGAATCCAGTTTTATTTTGATGAAGCATCCATCTAAAACTATAAAGACCTCAAACTTGACCAGGAGCAGTGGCTTACACCTGTAAATGCTGGGAGGCCGAGGAGGTTGAATCTCTTGAGGCCTGGAGTTCAAGACCAGCCGAAGTAACATAGTGAGACCTTGACTACACAAAATATATTTTTTAAAAAGAAAAGAAAAAGAAAATAAAATTAACTAAGCATGGTAGCATGTGCCTGTAGTCTGAGCTACTCCAGAAGTTGAGGCAAGAGGAAGGCTTCAGCACAGGATTTCCAGGTTGAAGTGAGCTCTGGTTATAACACTACACTTCAGACTGGATGACAGAGCAAGACTCTGTGTCAAAAAAAAAAAACAACAAAAAACGAAACTTTCAAACTACCTAACTCTACTCAATTCCAACAAATTGCATTGGCTTTCATATAGGGACATGGATTATTTTCTATCCTTTTTTCTTTAATCTGCATTGCATTTGCTGTGTGTGTACTTATTTTTGATTTGTGACTTACTGTGTATGTTCAATGTGTGCAAAGAAATAGGTTGAAAGTGTAGTAAAGGGACATACATAAAATATAATCATATGGGAAAAATGCAGAAATCTTTTGTAATACTAAATAGAAGATCACAAGTTTAGATTGGATACACTGTTCAAGAGAAGTTATGATTATAAAGGACACGAAGTGTTCTGTCTTTGTGATTGAATATAATTGTCAAAAGAGAAAGAAGAGTGATCTAAAAAATGTATTGGAGAGATTGGATAGTCAACATCTGTTTTAGGTACTCTTAATCTGAGTTTAGTGAATAACTCAAAGTTGGCTCATGAAGTAAAGGCTAGGCCTGTAAATGTGTTACTGATAATACTTTAAATGCAACTAGAATTTGTAGGTGATTTGGAATCTAAACATCGGATTGAGTGGCTGGGCCTGGAGTAAGGGGATCATTTGATGTTTAAGTTGAGATTATCATGGAGTGGGACAACATGCTTTGACAGATTCCCAAAGTTGGTGAAAGTGATTTATTATGGAAAATGGTGTGCAACAACATTTTGTCACCAATAAGAAAAGGAATATGCCTAGTAGAAAATGGACCCACAGACCATAAGCTCATATTCCTGCCAGTCACCAGAGACTTACAAAGAGTAATGGACAGAATCTTCTCTTTAGTAGAGAAAAACCTCCATAAATGAGGTAACATTTTCCCCAAATTTGAGTAGACATAAACCCCAGGAGCGTCAACTAGTAAAAGAAAGTTTAGAAGTACAACAATATTAGTAAATTTCATTTACCTTGTCTCTTGTTATGAGACAAATCCCTGTTATTAATGTAAATGGACCCAAAACAATACATAAAAACAGCAGTTAAATTGAAGTACTCTATATGGATAACTATCTCAAATTAGATTGAAGTGATACCTTCTTAAAGTGGGTTAACAAACAAAAAATATATAAATTGTATAAAATACAAATTACAAATTTGATGAAATGTGAGATATCCTGAACTCTTTATTCCATTACAATCTAATTTTAAGTTCTAATTTAAAACAGCTGCTATAATGACATCAACTTTAAAGCTAAGTTAAAGACATAAAAAAAATCAGGAATAACTAGGTGCTTGAGTTTGCCCCAGTTGAAGCTTTATGTAGAGTCAAAAAAGTTAGATTTGGATTAGAAACTATTGATAAGAAGTGTCCCTCTAGTAAATCTTTTCTCTACAGTTTCTAGGTCAGTGAATGGGTCAGACTGTTGTAGTCCCTCCATGCTGCCTGAGGTCATTACTACTTCATCCAGAAGAGAAAACTTGCTCCTGGAAGCCACATAAAAAAGAGGGGGATAGCCTTTTCCTTCCTCTTCTTTTTGTCTCTGATTTACCAACTTCTCACTTTTCATGCATTGAACATTTTAGCCTACATCTGAATATTTTAACCTATGTCTGCAGTTGTCTTTGCTACAACTCCTGCAATCATCCAGGAAATTTCTGTGTTTATCTGGATATCCCAGCCAACACACTAGTTTGTTCTTTTTGTTAACCTCCTCAAGATCAACCCCTTCATCACTCAGCAGTTTGGCAATGTTTACCATAACCACATCTTTGACATAATCATCTTCAGAACTGCTATACTTTTAAATCTTCAGTTTTTAGCTGTTACTTTCTCAGAATAGTTTCCAGGACTCAGAAATTTTAAAAAGCTTATGAAGAAATCAGAGCCATATATGTCTTAACAATCTTAAAAGCTATGAGAAAGACTAGATAAATTACTTACAAAGAAATGACAATTAAACTGACAGCATCAGTAGACACCAGAAACAAATGGAATAGTGTTTTCAAAGTGCTAGGGGAAAATGATTGTCAAATTAAACTTGCATGACCAGAATTAATGAGTGAAAGTGAAATAATGATACTTTTATACATACAATGTCTGAGAGTTGTTCTGTTCATAGACCCTTACTAAGTGAACTACCATTTTTCACTAGAAATAAGATGTCACAAACTACATGATACATCAGTAAAAAATACTGCTAACTAAACTATAATATGCTATCAATTGTAAGGTGCATCTCAATTACAGAGATGTTAAAAACATGAAAATCTATATCTAATAATGAATGTTTTAATGAATGAGTAGAGGAAATACTAAATCAAGAAGGAATGAATCCAGAAGGTAAGAATATGATGTAAAAATAAACGATAGCCTGGCAATAACTAATAAGAATGATAACCTACTACGTGACTTAATAACAAAACTGAGCTAAAATGCCAGTGAGCAAAAACATGGATCAGAAAGGAAAGATGGTGTTAATGATAACCTTTGGTCCTTATATTGTATGCTCTCCAAAGATGTAGCTGCTTCACCTTATATTGTTTGAAGGAAAGGATAACAATGTCCTTGGGCACTATTAAACATGTTAAACATTTTAATGGTAAACTGTACAGGAATAGGAAAAAATGTACAATGTTCTAACAGATAAAGTAAAAATATAGAAATCTTTATTCATACAACAGAAATCACTAGAACAATTAGAATTAGATCTATGCTACAACTATACATAAGCCTCAAAAAATGATGAGTAAAAAAATCAAGCTGTATTTTGTTACTGATAATACAAATATAATAAATATTGTTTTTTAAAAGTAGTATTATCGTGTGTGTGTGTGTGTGTGTGTGTGTGTGTGTGTGTGTGTGTGTGTAGGAAACATAAAAGCACTGAATGGAGAGATGCTCATCAAATCTATGAGAGTGATGGCTATTGAAGAGAGCAGGAAAAAGAAAACTCTAGGATGGGACTAAAGGGGGTCTCAACTTTGTCTGTAATGTTCTATTTTCAAATTAAAATTACTTATTTTAGTTTGAAAATCAAATGAGAACTTCTCAGAATACTAGTGCGAAGTTTTAGATACTGAGATCACAGAATTTGTTACATGTTTTTTTCTATATTTGTCCATGTTTTTAGATTTTAAACACGAGTACAACAACTTTTTTTAAAGTATTCTCTTCTGCCTAGGACCTGAACCTGTGATTTTCTGACCCAAGGCAAGAAAATAAAAACCTACTCTTTCCTACTAGTCAGTCAGTTCTCCCTCCCATTCTAGCCCTTCAGTATCTCTTGATTTTATTTGATTTTTCTTTGCCTGCAGTCTTGCTCCTTTCCCTACCCACAAAGCTATTTTCCTAATTGCAACAAGTGATCTTTTTAAATGGAAAACTATCTGACATATCAGTCCCCTACATAAGCTTCTTTGATGCTCCTCGAGCTCTTTAGCAAAGCACACAAGTCCATAAGTAATCTACACTTGAGCACCTATTAAGACCATAACTCTTCCCTTTGTACCCCAGACTCCAGTCAATCTAGATGCCTTATATGCTCTCCAAAGATGTAGCTGCTTCACCTCAGCCTAGAGTCCTACTTCTGTCCTCCCACTGGTCCGCTACAGATTGGCAGACCCTACTAAGCTTTCATGACTCCATTGAGATGTTCCCTATAAAATAATCTTTGTCCCCATCAAGGCTGTGTTCGTTACACTTTTTATGTGTTTCCACTTGCTCCTACTGTGGACTTTAGCCCATCATACTGAAACTGCATTATTTTCTAATTCCTCTGGACTTCGTACTTTTTGAGGGAAAGGACTCCACAATAATGATAGCTAGCAAAAGAGCTATGATTTATTGATAAACTACTATCAGGTCAGACCCTGTGCTAAATGATGTGTCTGAATGTTCTTATTTAATGCACCCAACAACCTTCAGAAGAAACCCCACTTTCCATGTGAGCACATAAATGCTCAGAGGTTAGGTACGAGTATAAATGTTATTCCATGCTCTTTGAGTAACACAGTTATCAAGTGATGGAGCTCAGCTTCAAATTCAGGTGTTCTAACTCACGAAGAGTTTGTCTCCTTTACCACTATCTCCTACCATTAGTTCTCAAATCCTTATACAAAAGTACCTCACACATAGCAGGTACTCAATAAACATTTCAAAGGAGGAAAATGAGGGAATGGAGAGGAGGAAGAGGATGAAGGGATGCAGGGAGGGATGTTGGGATGTAGGGAATGAGGGTGAGAGGAAGGAAAGAAAATTGAATTATGATACCAACTCAGGACACAAGTACCAAAGAACATTCACAGCTATTATTGCAGTTATGAGGTGCTGGGAAGGTTCAATGAGTAAATTTTTTAAATCAAGCAAATGGAGCAAAATTTATGATGAAGAAATGTCGATCTATAAGTGTGTAAAAAGCCAAGAAATATATCATCTTTACATTATTTGAAATAATATACCAAGAACCAGTGCAGATATTTGCCATCTGAAATCAATCAGTTTGATGAATGTAGTTTGTATAATTCTTATACAAAGATATCTGGATTGCTACTCTGTAGTTTCATCTGCTGGGAATATTGAGGTTTCCTAAAAGGTTTTAGTCTTATAAAAAATGAGCAATGTGGATAAGTAAGAAGGGAATAGAGTAGATTGATCACTTATATAAAATTATAAAGATCTAAATATAAATTTCTAGTAGTTTCCCATTATGGAAATGAAAATTTCATTGAAATATGAGTCAATAACTTAGCCTAGAACATTACATATAACTTACTGACTGGTGTGATATGTGATTCTTCTTTCACGTATGATCTGATTATTTACTGAGTCAGGGGAGAAATTTTTTTTTTCTTTTTAGATTTTTTTTTTTACTATTTTCAAAACCAGATAATCAGTAAAAATTCAAATTATATAGTAGCTTTTTAGTGAAATATGTGATGTTGGTATTTGATTTTTAAATAACAGTATATGCCCTTCTTTTAGAGCAATGTAACAGTGAGATCACTTGGGAATGGAGAAGGAAAGAGCTCTCATCTTCTCTCACCACTTTCTTTCTTTTTTTTTTTTTTGAGTTGGAGTCTCACTCTGTCGCCCAGACTGGAGTGCAGTGGCCGCTCCTGGCCACCGCAGCCTCGACCTGCTGGGCTCCAGCGATCCTTCTGCCTCAGCCTTTCAAGTAGCCGGAATTACAGGCACGCGCTACCACGCCTGGCTGATTTTTTGATTTATTGTAGAGATGAGGTCTCACCTGCCCAGGTGGGTCTCGAACCCGCGGGTTCAGGCAATCCACTAACCTCAGCCTCCCAAAGGCGCGGGATTATAGGCTGAGCCAACATTCAAATCCTCAGCATATCAAGGATTTTCCTTTTCTCGATTTGCTTTTTTTTTTTTAATTTGCCATTCAAGTTTTATTTATTTACTTATTTGTTTATTTAACCTAAAACTTTGAGTCATTTTTAAAAATTAATTATTTTTATTATGTATTTTTGAATCTAAAATCTGGGCTTTTGAATATGGGTGGCATGATATATAGGCAAAGAATAGGTAGGAAAACCTCTAGAAGGAAATTGGAAATAATAAATGCTGAACTTGTTCTTACCTTTGCTACCTATATGGGGGCCATGACAGTTCTGAGTAGTGGCAAAAACTCAAATTTGAATGTTTTGCATTTATAGTCCACTGATCATTTATGGAATTTCTTGGGAAAAAGAATCTCATAAAATAAAAATGTAGTCAAAAATCACAGTTCTTATGGAATCAGTTCTCCCATCCTGTTTCATAGGAAAACACCTAAGTTGTATTATTTTGTGCAACAATTAAACAAGATGTGCCCTATTTGGGGTTGGTTGGTTAGTTTGATGCAAACACTTGAGTATTTCTCAAAATGTAGGTGCTTTCTTGGTGATTCTAGGAGTAATCTGTCACATTATCAACATTTTAAAATGATCTTTCAATGTTTTTGTTTTGTTTTTTAACAAAAAGCTAGAAGATCTGAGACCTGGAAACTATGGCAGACACTAGTACCTAGGTAGAATTAAATAATGTTACTTTGCTTTAATAGTATTTACCTTTCTTTTTCCTTTTGTTTATTTCAATGTTTCCAGTTTTCCATTTAGAGTGACTTATATTTTCTTATAGACAAATTTATTCAAGCTAAAAAGGCATGATAATTAAAAAAAAAATTCGATAATTGCATGAGGTCTTTTCTTTTTTTTTAATAAGGCAAAAAGTGACAAGTTTGATAGAAGAATGTCTGACATCTAGTACAGCATTGTGGATAGTGTTAAGTACGTGATTGAAACATTGAAATAAGGGTAGAGAGTTAATTCCTTCTATCAGAAACAGAAGTGAAGAATTGCGCCTCATCCTCCAAATGATACCTTGAACACTCACTAGTCTACGTAAATTTTGTGCAGTGAGAAGTGTGCGCATGCGTATTAGTTGTTGGTTTAGGAGGTTTCCTAGTTCTCCAGTTGCCTGCTCCCCACAATGTTCTTTGTCTTATGGTCACTGAGTGGTGGAAACTGTACGCTAATATATTTTGCTGGGAAGATGAGCACAAACACCTTCAGAGTACATGTGCAAAACCCACGGGCCAAGGCAGAGTGACTAAGAATGACGTACACAAAAGGAATGATGTGCTGTGAAACAGACTTTGGTGCAGAGTTTGTGTTTTCATTGCATGCTGGTTCCATTTAAAGGACCCATATGTTTTTGGAATCTGAAACTCAAGAGTAAGGTCAAATGATATGCTGTAATTAGGATGTTCATCTGTAGGAATGGAGAAGGATTTGTGTAAGTTTTGAAAAGCATTATAAATGATGAAGCAACCACAAGTCTGTTAAGTTGGTTGTTACTGCAAGCTTTGGACTGAACAAATCATAACAACTCAAGTTTAGAACCATAGAGAAATTCAAAATTATTCAAGTTCTCTAGGTAACAGGAACTCAGTTTGCTCCAATGATAACCAGACACACATGAAGGAAAATTTCACTGACCCTGTATTTGCTTCCACCTCAGAGGCTTACTTGCTTAAGTAGTATCAAAACAGACTACATACTTCAGTCTCCACAGTTTGAAGGAGTGGGAAGGAAGTGAAGTGCTTGCTTTCAAGTTTGCTTTCAAGTAAACCAGAACATGGTTAAAGTTAAACTTTGGCAGAATGATAAGCCAAATATTGTAATGGTTTGCAAAGATGAATTAGCATTCTTCTATAGGCAGAAACATGAAACATAAGTCTTGGAGGGGGTCAATAAATATAGTTGTCTTTGTTCATTTCTAATAGTGGTCAACAGAATACTTCAATAGTAGTGAGATGCATAGATATATAGATAAATAGATAATGATAAATATATATATATAAAGAGAGTAATAGATAATAGAAAGAGCAGATAGACAGATAATATATTAAGTGAAAGATAGTAGATATAGAGAGAGAATGGGTAGAGAGAGTGATAGATAATAGATGATGACATAAATAATGATATATTGAGTGATAGATAGATAGATAGATAGATAGATAGAGCTAGCTAGAGAGAGATGATAGCTATATAGAGAGAATTTTAGATGTTGGGGATGTAGAAGAACAAACTCTTACACACTATTCAGAAAATTTGGCAATATATATCAGAATTGAATTGATAGATATCTTCTAACCCACTTATCTCATGTGTAAAAATTTATTGTATTTGTAATACTTAATCAAGTGTAGAAGAATTATGTTCATTAGAATATTGTTTATAATAACAACAACAACAAAAAAAAACTAGAACAACTGGTTACCATTAACAGCAAGACTGGATAAATAAGCTATGGTATAGCCCTGTTCTCGAATAGCATTCAATTGTAAAAGCAAACAAACAGAAAACAGTAGCTAAAAATGTATGTAAGCACATGGAAAAAGGTCATGATATAGTCTGTATTGCTAGACAAGCAATAAGTATATTTAATAAACAAGCAAACACGATAATATATATACACATATACATACATATATGTCTATGCACTTATTTCTATGTACTGTTTAGACTTTGTGCATAATAAAGCATCTGAAATATTATTCACCAAACCATTAGCATCAATGAGGGGCCACTCTGTAGCAACCTTATAGTAACTGCAGTCCATAGGAGAATGATAGCAAAGCAGAAGAATGTAACAAACGTTTGAAGCTCTTGGGAGATACTCCCGTGAACTCCCAGACAAAACTGGGTAAAACTTTGACAGAAGTTGGAAATCTTACATGAGCAAAGAAGAGTGTCAACCATCCATGATTGGGGGTTGCTTCAATGTGACTAAACACGATGTATAAATCCTAGGAAATATCTTACAATTTCATTTTTAAAAATTATTTAACTGTTTGATACCAAGGAATAGATGAAAAAATAACATGAAAAGCTCCGCACGAAAGTGAAGTTTGAAGGGCTATGCTCACCCACAGGATACTCAGATGTTAAGATTCACGCTGATAACTGTCATTTGCATGAACATGATGATTTACCAAAGTGTTCACATAATAGCATCTTGATCACAGTCAAGTGTCTTGACATAGAATAACTCATTCAACTTATTTAGTGTGCTACCATGTTAGATACATCAATTATGAATGAAAAATATATGGAAAGAAAAAAGAGAAATATGTATTTAATAATTTTGGCATTGTAGTAAATTGAAATGAGTTCAGCAAAATACTGCATAATTGGTCAAGATCAGAAAGGAATGCTTTCGTCACACATTAAGATCTTTAAAAAAGAACTAGTTGAAATGGTGTGAGGTGTCTGACGAGATTCTGAAAAGTGCAAAACATGGTGACATAAAAGCCTTCTGAGGACAATTAAAACAGACTTTTTGCTTTCTAATGCCTATAAGTCTGAATCAATACTATCTTTTTAAGAACAAAAGCAACTGTCATTCCCAATGTGAACTAGGATATTACTGAATTAGAGGGGTTAACTCTAATTTACACAGTACGTCTGACCCTCATGTTGAGATCATGGTAAATTATGACCCAGTAAATATTTTAATTAATATTTCATGTTTGAATCAGATATCTGAAAATAGAAAACCTGATAAAGGAGGAAGTAGAAGGAAAGAGGAAGAGGAAGGTAGGTGGGAGGTTGTTTTCAAGAATATCAAATAACCATTTCAATATCAATTGCAAATGTTTATTTCAAATTGAAAGTGACATAGAAAGGAAGTTTATAAAGAAATCAGGGGAAAGAAGCAATTCAACCCATGAGTTTCCTTTGTCTACCAAACAGAATTTTTTTTTCTTCTTCTTCTTTTTTTTGCATAAAATGCTATTTTAGGAATTCTATTTCCTTTTTTAAAAACAGGAATTAAAGCAATACAATTTAGAAAGCACTGACTTCTTAATCCATAAAAATTCTCTTTAGGGAAAGAATGCTCTATAACTAGTATCTGTTCAATATTTGTTACTTAAGGTAAAGAGCAGTAATAACAACAAAAGGAAAACTGATTGTCAATTTTAGTAGAATGCTTTCGGCAAAATGAGCTTTTTCACTGAAACAGCTAACAATTTAAGTATATTCTAGTAACAAAACAAAGTAGTCGTTCTACCCAATAATCAGAATTTAATAAAGAAAATAATGAAATTAGTAGAAATTCTACTCAAACCAATTGATACAATAGTTATTTAGATTACTTTGTAATCTTGGTTCATCCTAATAAGAACACATTTTACTCTAGACAGAATTAGAGAGTGAAAGGTAAAAATAAATCCTCAGAGGCAGGCATAGTTCAAAGTGGCTGAATCTTGTTATAGTGAATTTCTGGAGGGTGTATAAATTATTTTGTAGAAGAGTAGTAAAACAATGTATTAAATATTATTCTAAATAGGCCTTGGTGCTTAAAAGTGGTTTCTCTAAATGCAAAAAAAGAGATAATTTCCTTGTAAAAATAATTTATCTAAATCTCTAATTTTTATGATTCCATAATTATTGCTAATGGGACTTGCTTTTCAAATATGAACAGAGAGTGAGGTAAACCCTACAGCCACTTGCACGGATAGACAAATAATGTATAATCTCACTGATATGGGGAATCTAAAAGAGAAGAACTCAGAAACAGAGTAGACAGGTGATTACCAGAGGTTGACAGGGAGGCGAGGGAGCGAGGGGAATGGAGAAAGGGAAGATGTTGACCAAGGAGTACAAAGTCTCAGACTGCAGGAATGTTTTAGTGGTCTATTACACTACATGGTGACCACAGTTAATAAGGATGCATGGTATATTTCAAAATTGCTTAAAACTTAGATTTTTATCATTCTCATCACAAAAGTGATAAGTTGGTGAGATGATAGGTAGTTTAAATAGCTAGATGGAAACTTCCTACAGTGTATACATAGGTCATGACATAACATTGTACCACACAAGTTATACACAGTTATTTTGTATCAATACAAAAAAATAATTTTTGAGCATTGGTTTTTAATTTTTACCATTGATATGTGAGTCATTGATGACCTGCTACATGATGCAAAACATAGTTTTGATAAATTTATACCAGAAGAGTAATTTTTCTGTTTTAATGTGATTCAACAACTTTAATTTAAATAGCCTAATAATAGAATCTTTTTTCTTTCAGTCTTTTTTTGTTTGTTTGAAATAAAATAAGGAATTGTTCAAACTGGTAAATATGGTAATTCATTTGTAAAGTAAATACAGAGCTTTCATGAGGTTCTGGCACTTGCTATGCCTAGTATATAAGGGAGCACCCCCAAAAAACCCTGAATTATCTTTTGGAAGATGGGCGCCTTGTAGTTCAGGCTTCCCCTGCTAGGTAAGTGTTCCAGGAATCCATTGACATCAGTATACCAGTTAGCGTTGGTGTGAGAGGCTGTGCTTAGCTTCAGTGAATTTATTTTTTGGAGATTCTTTCAACGTGTTTGCCCATTTTATGATGGGTGATTTACACAAACAACCTGCCACACCATGCTGAGTATTAAGAAGTTTTTTACTGAAAATGGCATGAACTCCATATCCTACCCTCCTTATTCACCTGATCTCACCCTGATCGATGTTTTTGTTTGTTCCCCAGGATGAAAAAAGTCCTCAAAGGGAAATGTTTGCCTATGTAGAAAAGGTGAAACAAAAAATGACAGAAGCACTAAAAGGCATCAAGATTGATGAATTCAGAAACTATTTTGGGCAGTGGAAAAGTGTCTCGATAGGTGTATTGTATCAAATGGAGAGTACTTTGAAGGTGACTGAAGTTTAAACATGTAAGAATACATAATTATTGGGCCGGCTTAGTGGCTCAGCCTGTAATCCCAACACTTTGGGAGGACGAGGCAAGTGGATTGCCTGAGCCTGCGGGTTTGAGACCAGCCCGGGCAACTTGGCGAGACCTCATACAATAAATCAAAAATTAGCTGTGTGCGATAGTGCGCATTTGTAGTTTCAGCTACTTGGAAGACTGAGGCAGAAGGATCGCCAGAACCCAACAGGTTGATGCTGGGGTGGCCGTAAGCGTGCCACTGCACTCCAGCGTGGGCAATGGAGTGAGACTACAACGCAAAAAATGAAACAAAATAAAGAATATGCAATTATTTATAAATAAATTCCAGTTCTTTTGGTTCTCCCTTGTAGGTCTTCAATACCATTAGTTAGTAAGAAAAGTATTTAATAGTTTTGTCTGAGTCTAAAAAAAAATGCTTACAAGACTTTTAAAAAATCACTATATTCTTACTATCTTAACTGATTTTTAAAAAATAAACCATCAGAGCACCTGTTATATTTTATCAACATGCTAAGTGTAAGGAAGATGGAAATAAAAGATATAGTTCATGCTCTCAAGAAGCACACAAATTGGAGTAGGCATGTAGCATATAACATAACACAGTGCGGTGCAATATGATATAGTACAATAAGATGTCTGATAGAGAAAAGGCCAAGATTTACTCAGAGTCCAGAAGAGGAACACTCAACCCTGATGTTAGAAGTAGAAAATTATCTTAAAAAGTTGCTTTGTTTGCTTGTTTGTTTGTTTATTAATGAAATCTAAGCTAAACCTTGAAGATGAAGGTGAAGAAAGCCAAGTACAGAAAAATGAAGATGTTTAAATTCTACAGGTATGAAAGTATAGGATATAGCCAAGGAGATACAAATCATTTTATTTTTAGAGAGAACATATTTAGAAGCTGCAACAGGTGAGACTAAATTGATAGCAAAAGCTAGATAATGAAGGGCCATCTTTGCTGAGCTAAGGAAATTATTTCATTCTAAAAATTATGGAAAGCTGTCAAAAGGTTTTAGAGGGGTAACACAAATAGATGTGTGGAATACACTATGGCAGGGGTTTGCAAAATGATGTAACAGTGTATGATGAACAGAAGGAGAATTAGGGGACATTTGCAATAATTGGGATTTGAAATAGACTAGCAATACTGGGAGAGGAGCACAGGGTAAATCTGAGATACATATGGAGTCTGTGCACCAAGATTTAATAATGAAGTAGAAATTGAGGGAAAATGGGGAAGAGAAGATTACAACCAGGTTTCTCTCTCAGGAGACTGGATGTGAGTGCTTGAGGTATATGCAAACTATACAACTGACAAAGGGCTAATATCCAGAATCTGCAAAAAGTTCAAACAAATCAGCAAGAGTAAAACAAATAACCCCTTTAAAAAGTGAGCAAATGATATGAACAAAGATCTCTCAAAAGAAGACATATAAATGTTGAACAAAGGTGAAAAAAAGTTTAACATAACAAATCACCAGAGAAATGCAAATTAAAACCACAGTGAGATATCACCTTACATTAGTCACAATGCCATTATTTTTAAAAATCAAAAAACAATAGATGTTGGTATGGATGCAGTGAAAAGGGAACATATATATGTATTGTTGGCGGTAGTGCAAATTAGTACACCTCTATAGAAACCGATATAGAGATTTCTCAAAGAACTAAAAGCAGGTCTACCATCCCATCCAGCAATTCTATTACTTGATATCTACCCAAAGGAACAGAGGTCATTACACACCAAAAAAACCCCCAAAAAACAACAACAACAAAACAAGCAAATAAACACCTACTTGTACTCATATGTTTATTACAGTACAATTCACAATTGCAAAGATGAGGAATCAACCTAAGTGTCCATCAACTGAAGGGTGGATGATGAAACTGTGATACAACACATCCCTCACTATGGAATATTATTCAGCCATAAAAATGAATGAAATACTGTCTTTTGCAGCAATTTGGATGGAATTAGAGACCATCATCCCAAATGAGGTAACACAGGAGTGGAAAACCAAACACTGTATTTTCTCACTTATAATTATGTAGGAGCTAAACTAAGGATCTGGAAAGGCATATAAAAGCATAACGGACACTGGAGATTTCAAAAGGGAGGGTGGACAGTGGGGAGGGATTTTTAAAAATCATCTATCAGGTACAATGTGCACAGGTGTGGGTGGAGGGTACACTTAAAGCCCCAAATTCTTCACTATTATACAATATACCCAAGTAATCAAAAACTATTTATACCTTTCAATGCTACTGAAATAAAATAAAAAATAAAAATTTTTAAAGTTTGCAAAGAAACTGGGCAAAGTTGAGGGATGGAAGGCTGAGGGAACATTCAGATAAATCACTAGAGCTGACAAAATAATGACGAACCATACAAATTGTTCTTGTTACCTTTTTCCTATCCCCATCCTCAAACTTTTACTAACTTCCAAGCTCAACAATTGGAAACCAGGTATGTGGTAGATGGACCATCAAAACAATATTCTAACTGAAACTTGGGACTCTTAGCTACACTGATAATGTCCACAGAGTTACCATAAGGTAACCATCCAACCTTAATATGATTGATGAACCATTAAGTGTGTATGTATCAAAAACAGTAAACTGACAACCTTTTCTCATTGTGAGCAAAACCTGTAAACAGGGACATCACTGGTAAGTGGTTTGGTCATTTGGAATTTCCATTATGGAAGAAAAAAAATTCCTCACTCATTTTCACTTCTTTCCTCCAACCAACTAGACTTGGTTTTTACACCTTAGACTATGACATCTTACTTCTAAAAAGTAAAATGTAAATGTTTGGGTGGCATTACTCATCAGCTAGTTTAAAAATGCATTTGAACTCATATTTATAGAATCATGCAAATATAAATATGAAGAAGTAAGAATAAACACTGTGCCTTAAAGAGTTTTATTCCAAGAGTCTGTGGAAACCTTTAGAAGTGGGCAATAGAAATATCACACCGCCTGATATAATTTATGATCTACCCCTTAAGGAGTGGGCAGACCAGAAAATTTGTGCATTTCTTCAGAAGTCAACTTCATCTGGGAACAGGACAAGGTGTGAAACTGAGAGTAAAGTCTCAAAGTAATGTGGTTAACAGTGGAATGTGAATTAGTGTAATTTAAGTTATTTTTCCCTCTGTTCACACAGCCTTCAGAGCTACCAAAAAACTCATAATAGAATTCCCTCCAAAAATAAAGTTGAACTTCAATTCTTGGCATTTCAGAGTTGATTCCCATGATTCCAAGATGCTATAAGAGTTGCAAATGCCAGCAGCAGTTTTAAAATAATAGACTATGGACCCAGCAGAGGTTGAACTAATCTCCTAACAATTTAGACCCTCATGTGTTCAGCATTTCTGCCAAATTTGAATAGAAGAATGTGCCTTGAGAAACTAATGTTGACTTTACCATAACCCCCCCAAAACCAGAAAAAACTGCAGTTGAATACAGTTGAATAAAGTATGCAAAATATACAGTTTACAAGCAAAATGAGTTAATGCAATTGGGCAATTTATCACAGGTCTTACTAAGATTTTTAAAAAGCTGACAAAGAATGTAACTATTTTTATACTGAAAAAAATAAGCAGTGGTACCTCTGTAAAGATAGTTAACATTTTGAAAAGTTAACTATCAATTTGCGAATTAATATTCTAAAAGATAAAAAAAAAATTCTTACACCACTTAATCAGATGTATTTGAAATTATTTGCTTTAGTATCCCTATCAGTTTTTTTCTCATTCTATACTGAAATGGTATTTTCAAAATTAATTTTTGCTTGGTAAATTTCTTAAAGTTAGAATTTAATTTTCTGCTTTTTTTTTTTTTTGCAATGTTAGTAGGGTGGTGGACTCAGCATGGAATTATAAAGGACTACTATATTTAGTAAACATTTTTCATAAATGCTACTTCTTTTTCAGAATAAATATTCTTATTAAAGGGTCACCCCATGAAATAGTAGGAGAGAAGTTAGAACTATGGTCTAGAGAAAGTATGACAATTATAGAAGTTAGTTTTATTGGCCTAATATGACTGCCTCTTGGTTTTTGGTTCTGTTTTGTTGGAGGTTTTTCTTGAAAAACAATTTACTTTCATTTGATTTGAATAGAGAATCAGCAATAAGAAAACAAATAAACCTATTTGGCTAGAAAGACAGATAGAATAAACTAATATACTCAGAGACTGAGTGATGAGAACTACACATTTCTTCCATTATAGCACTTTGTTTTCCCAAAGAATCTAAGAATGTCTATAATGACCATCTTTACTTAGAAATCCATTTATCTAGATGGCTGAATTCAGCCCAAATTAAGTATAACATCATTTATATTAATATTTTAGTACAGAATCATCCTTTGTTGGTAAACAACAAAAGACAAATACAATTAATGCATTTATCATATAATCTAAAATATGTAGGGTTTTTTGTATTTGGATTTTTTTTTGAAACCTACAGATTTATTGATATCAAATCTAAGAATAAAATTTATTGGAATGTATTAAAGGCTGGGCAAGTCAATCAGTCCAATAAACCAAGGATGAAAATGATAAAGAAAGTTTCACATTTTCCCCCTAATACCTAATATTTTAATGATTCTAAAATCCCTGTTTGATAAATAAGTACAATATAATATGGATATGAATCGACCCCCAGGTACTTCAATCATTTTACAAATGACTGGAGGCATACTAACTACCATACATTTAACCAGTTTCTCGCCTATTCTCATTCCCACTTTATCCCTGACAATGGACTTATTCAGTCCATATATTCTGTTAACTTGGCCCACCGAAAATTGATTTCTTCTTTCTTACCGAAATAGCTTCTACTTCTGTCCTTAATCCTTTATTATTATCACCTTTCTCCTATTTTTCGGGACTGGAATTTTTTACTCCCAGTTCATTTTCATTCACCTTATAAACATAGTAATTTGCAAAAGTCTGTAAGTATTTGCGTGTGTGTGTGTGTGTGTGTGTGTATGTGTGTGTGTGTGAGTGCGTGTGCGTGCACTCTGTAGAATGTTTCCACCCTTCCATTCCAACTTTCACTGCTTTAGGTTAAGGATCCTAAAATCTCACCCCTAATCTCTTGTCAACACTTTTCTAGCTTGTATCTTTACCTCTAATATTTTTATTCTTGAAGATATGTTATATATTGTTTCCAAATTAATTTTCCTTGACTATAATTTTCATCATTCCACAATGCGTTTGGTAACTTGGAGACATTCAAGCCTTGAATCTGAGGCTTCCTATCTGTGTGATGCCAGATGTGAAGTACCACTCTCTGGTCTTAGTTTCAGGTATGAAAATGCAGAAGTTGGACTACACAATCACAAAGTCCAGTCTACCATATTGGTCTCAGATTGTGTAATCCTAAGAACGTTCTGACTTTGCCACTATTTTTAGAAGTGGTTCTCTACCTTGGCTGGTATTAAGAGGCACTGCTATACTATTATTTTCCATTTGTTCCTTCCCACACATTCTTCTTTCTCCTCTGCCTTGTCCCCTGCCCTGTCCTGTGCCTCTGGAGGAAGACGTCTACATAGTGTACTGCTTGCAGTCCCTTGTCCACAAGATTCTATTAGGATTTAGCCAATGGGATGTATGGACAAACTACCAGGAGAGGTCAGGGTAATTTTTTTTTCCTGAAATTTTCCCTGTTTGAGAATCACATCTCTGGCAGTAGTTTTGTTCCATTGTGACAATACCTCCTGTCAGGAGGCCTAATTGATTCCAGATGTTGCTAATTTCCATCCTCCTTCTCCTTAACGATAAGTTTGCTGCATTAACTTTGCCCATACTTTTACATTTTGTCCCCTAATGAACATCTCTTCATTTGAATCAATTGTTGAGTTGCTGACTGCTTATCTGGATATAGCAGCAGTGTTCCAGAAAGTGTGTGTGTGTGTGTGTGTGTGTGTGTGTGTGTGTGTGTGTGTGTGTGTGTGTGTGTATGTGTGTGTGTGTGAGAGAGAGAGAGAGAGAGAGAGAGAGTATGTGTGTATTTTTTCTAATAGCAATTCTCAGACTTCACTAGACATCAGTAGAATTGAGACCTTGGATGTGAGGCCCAGGTAGAAGTACTTTGTAAAAGCTCCTCCTGGTAATATATAGATGAAGTTCAAACCTTATATTATAATCATTCAAGGCTATATAATTTGATACCAAGCAGATATCATGGAAGAAAATCTCTCACACAAAAAACTGTGGCTACTTAATAATTTTTCCAGTAGACTAATTTAAAGAAACATGAGAAAGAAATGTAAGCAAGTGTAAATAAATATAATAAAAATAAAAATTATTGTTCACATAGAACAATAATCTGAGAGGATTGGAATTATTTAGAGAAAGACTTTTGGAAAGAGGATATCTAAAGACAATGAAATATGTTAAAAAGGAGATACCATTCGTAATATCATATACTTCTTAGGTATTTCTCATACCCTAGAAATATCAAGAATCTCAAAACACCATTTACACTATTTTCCAGTCAACTATTTGTCTGTTATCATTCAATCAGTTACTAAGAAGTCTCACATTTTGCTGTTTCCTATTCTTTCACTGGTACTGATCACCACTGATTTAAGTCCTAACAACCAGAAAAATGGGCCAATAAGGCAGTCACCAGGGTAAAAGGAAGACTTGCCTGAATTCTTCAATGACACAGACACTGGTGGGGCTTGGGACGAACACACTGTGGTTAGTGCCTTCCATTATTTACAGGGCTAAGTGTCTAGGATTCTTTCAAATCTTGATTGTCCAGAAGATAACTTATTCCCTTGTGTCTGTCATAAAGAACTGTGCTAACTCCTCTGATCTCAGCTGGGAGACTGCTGTTAACTACTTTTGAGAAGTAGTTTCAAGTCACCAGGTCAACCAAAGCTTTTGAAGGTAAAGCCACTTATTCAAGGTTAGAACGCCAACTTCAAGTAACCAGAGCAACATAAATTGCTATCTGGAGCTGTTCATTAAAACAGGGGTATACTGGATGGGGGTCTTTAGTTGACTCAGTAGTATCACTAGTAAAACGAAATGATAAGTGTGCGCTTGTGGCAGTTGTATAATTTATTTACTCCAAACTTATCTGTGGAACAGCTGCTTCAGGATTGAATGTTTGATTGCAGTTTGTCCCGGCACCATTGTCCCTGTGTTTGGTTTAGTGTAGGGGAAAGAAAATATGATGGAGATGACAGCTATGTGCAATTTACCTGGAGTCCGCCAATTAATAGAACCTTTGGCTTTTATTGTTCACAGATAGAATAAACCTTGGCTGAAGAGCTCTGCTACATTAATTTCAAAGTATAATAGAAGAGGCAAGTGTATGTCAATTTTAGTTATAGTATTTTACCAAAACAAACTTGTTCTAGTTAGTGGGATATTTTCTAGGAAAGTCAGATCTTGCATAGAGAAAAATAATGTTTGATTAGGCTGAAGATTAATTAGTGAATTTGGTCCAGTGTAAAAATGCAGAACATTTTTATGGAAAAGCATTGTTTTAATTCATGAAAATCTTTTCTCCAACATGAAGCTTGTAATTTCATATTTATCAGGACATATTAACGTATCACCAACATCTAAATAAAGGTGAGTCAGCCAGGGACTTTGAAGCAACTAAAACATTCTTTGATGACTTTGATTCCTCTGGTTTTAGCCAGATGTGAAGGGGGAAAAAAAGAAAACCTGTGTTCTCTGGCCAATCAGTTCCAAGGTCCAAACTATTTAGTGTTTATGTAAGGTTGTGTCCTGTGGAAAGATACTTCTTCATGCTAGAATTACTGTTTAAAACACATGAAGATTACAAAACTGTGCAAATGAGCAGTGAAAAAAAAAAAGCCCTTCTCAGTCAGTGAGAATGTATGTTTATACTACAATCAAGAAACTAGAGCCGCCTTCAAATGAAACAAAATCTCTGCAGGTATTGTGGGCCTGGGAGGGATTGCGTGACTATGTCATTAGAAAACCATATAATTTTTTTTCACTCTTTGAATACCTTAACAACAACAAAAAATGACTTTTGGCACAAAGAAGACTATGTCTTCTAAACACTAAAAAAATCTCTCAGAGGCCTTTCCAAGATGTTTTGGATGGCTCCCTGCCCCTCACTCTCTGGCCGCCCGCACTTCCATCAGTGTTTGCTGAGGGTCAATAAACTCAGCGCAGGCGGTGCTGTGGAGGCCTGTGTGAGAAAACCTGCTGTTGTTGCGGTAAATGCAGTGTCCACAAGTTCATTAGGAATGCATTTGTTCCTGGAAGTGCTAGCTATTCCGGTAACTGGCTGCCGCCAGTGTTTTTAACCATATTCTCCACTTTTATGCAGACGTTACAGGGCAGAAAACCAGTCTTCTGTTCTCACTGCCTGCATCAATTTGTAGTTTGTTACTTGATCGGCTCGTTTTACCTTTCGTCTAGTGTAAAAGGGCAGTCTGGGACACTCGAGTTATGTCTGGGGCCTCCTTATTAGACTTTCTGATGAAAAGGGGCTCTCCGGGTTAAGGGAAACTCTGAATCTACTTATTCGACTCTGAGGAAAATAACAGGCATTAGAAAGAGCTAAAAAATTACAGGTAGTATGAAAATTGGAGGAAAATAACAACTTCTACCATCTAGATTTTCTATATACAATCAGAAAAGTTATATTTTGTGATTCTACTAAAATGGTAAGGATTATTTTACTGAGAAGTCTTTCTTTTTCTCTTTGAGATAATGTCCCCATTTTTTTCTGAGCAATGCTTTGGTAAGCTAGCCCTTTTGAATGCCAGTAATACTAATATGTTTGGAATTTACAAGGAGACATTTGTAGAAGGCAAAATGAAACTGTGTGCTAAAATGGCCAGGATTTTAGGAGCATACACACCAACCAAACATTGCTACCATTAACCAGGTCTGACCACCAAGTCAAGAGGAGAAAATACTAAACAAAAATGGAAGACTATCTTTTTCTCCAAAGACAACTCTGGCCTGGTTTTCTTGAAGGAATGTTACCTTTAAGGAATGACAACATTGAACGTACTATGATAACAGTAGCTGACACACATGGTTTCAGCTTACTTGTAACGGGCATGTTAGAACTCGTGAGACGTGCGAGGCCCTTCCATCACAAATGGAACACATCTGTCCAGGAAATACACTTCACTGTGCCAAAATGCTTTTAGCGTATCTGCCCCCTGAGTGCCCTATCAAGCTGCAATTCCCTGTCAGCAAGTACCTTGTAATTCCTTTCCTTTTATGTTGATGAGAGTCTTGATCTATTATGCCAATATTGCATACTTTCCACAGTCTCCCAGAAACTATTACTCAGTAATGTGCATAGGAGATCACACTCTGTTACTTAGACAACCAACCTCAGCTAAGAGCATTGGCCCCTGCAGACAAACAGTAGCTAGAGAGTCAGACTATGTGATATGGTTCAAGTTCCACTTTGTGGGTGGGGGTGGGAGAAAAGACCAATGGTAAGATTAGACACTAGAGAAGATAATGCATCTCCTTTAGTGGAAGCCAAAAGGAGTGAGTCAAGCAGGGCTTTGATATGCTTCACTCTCCAACTTGATGGGTTCTGACCATATCCAGTGAGTTAGGGGTAGGATGAGTCAGACTTGGAAGTCCCCCTGGTTCTACTTATAGTGATGGTAACAGCAGAGCCTCAGAAGGAAGTCTGTGTGGCCTCTGCCCTCAATTCTTGAGAAAATCATCGGAGCCCAGGTGGTGTCCATGTTTTAAGCTACTCAGGCATGTTGAAGTGCATCATCTTCACAGTCTCTCTGAAGAGCAAACTGAATCCTTAGGTTAGGAGTTTTGGGTTTAGAACAATCAGAGAAGATTCACAGGAAGAGACCTGGGTTAGGGCAACTCTAAACCACACTGGTGTTCACTCAGATCATCAAGTCAGACAAAATTAACTAAATTTAGCAGTGTAGTAAGTTGAAAACCTTTTGACCCACCGTAGTTGGTTCCTTTTGCCGGTTGCAAGATGAGTGGAAATGTCATTCATGGTACATTTGTAATGTATTGAGTGTATACCATCTGCTAGCCACTGTGTTGGGTGTTGAGGTTACAGAGCTAGTAATAACAAGCACACTTGACAGTACTTAATCTGTACCTGGCAGTATTCTAAGTGCCTTAGAAATATTAACTCATGGCCGGGCGTGGGGTCTCACGCCTGTAATCCCAGCACTTTAGGAGGCCGAGGTGAGAGAATTGACTGAGCCTGTGGGTTCAAGATCAGCCTGGGCAATTTAGCGAGACCTCATTTCTACAACAAATCAAAAATTAACCGGGCATGCTGGCATGTGCCTGTAGTTCCAGCTACTTAGAAGGCTGAGGTGGAAGGATAGCTGGAGCCCAGCAGGTCAAGGCAGCAGTGGCCAGGAACAGGCCACTGTCCTCCAACCTGGGTGACAGAATGAGACTCCAACTCAAAAAAAAAAAAAAGAAAGAGACTCCAACTCAAAAAAAAAAAAAAGAAAAAACAAAATATTAACTCATTTCAGTCCTTGCAACAGCCTAAAGAGAAAGATATTACTGCTATACCAGTTTTACAGGTGAGAAAACTTGATTCTGAGAGATTAAGTAATTTGCCTCAAATGCTAGAGCTGTTAGGTGACAGAGCAGTGACTCAACCTATTCAGCTCTGCTCTTAGTGCATGCACCTAGCCACTGCGGTGTCACATTCCATGATCATTATACAGAAATGGAAACTGCTGGCTAATTGATTACTGAAGCCACAGGCCATTGGTGACAAAACCAACCGACAGTCCATCCACTCTGAACTCAGACCACTTGTGATCAGGTCTCTTGAAATGTTGCCAAGGGTGAATGGAGAAGGGTCTGCCAGCTTCTCCACATCTTTTTAAATAGGTGAATTCGTTGACCTTTTGTTCTCAAACTATTCAACCAAAACAAAATGAAACCTCACATTCCAAGTTCCCCAAGTTGACATCTCAGATTTTAAATTTTATATTCAAAACTTACCCTAATGGAAGAGGATATCTTTGAAGGCAGCACTCATGCTCTGTCAGCATTTTTTTCTTTTCTGATGAGAAACCTGCTTTACTGTAAAAGTCCTCAACAACTGCAATATTATCAAGTCATGATTCTCAGTGGATGTTTCTCAATGAATAATACAGGATTTGCAATAGACCTTTTAGCCTCCATATCCCAGGCATCTTGAGAGGAGGATAATAAATCCCATGGCATAGCTATAATTCAGATTTTCAGCTCCATATTCATATAACTGATTAATATTTATTGACAAGCACTATTTGTTGGAGACCCAAGTCAGCCAAACATTCAAAGCAATTTCCCCCAGCAGAAACTCCAGTTTATAAAAATAACTTGGGAAATAATTTGTAAGTGATGTTCTTAAGTAATCAGCATACCATCTAAGGAAATGTTGAAGTTGGTATGCTATTTTAGAGAGGGAGCATACAAGAATTTCCAATACAATTTATTATGAGACAAAGTTGTAGGTGGAAAAATCTTGATTATTCTTTGGGTAGATATAACAGATAGAAAATCACACCACTTAAAACATGTCACTGCAGGAATGACTTAATTATTCATTTTGGTTCCTGAATTGTGTGTTCAAGTTTTATAACCTTTTGATTAAAAAAAACCCCTGTTATTTACATTATAGGTTGGGGCTCTTTTTAATAGATAAAAACAAGTGAAGAAGTGTCACTATCTCTATCATAAAGGAAAACGTGGTCCATTTTCTTTTTGATATGACTCTAATTATTGTATTCATTTAATTCAATATGTGTGTATATATTTATCTAGATATCCAGTTATGTAATCTGTAGCTATATAGAATGACTACTATATCTAGGGTTCTATTTTGAGCACTATAAGGTGAATAAGGCATCATGCCATACCTTAAGAAATTTATAGGCTGGGTGCAGTGGCAGCCTGTAATCCCAGTACTTTGGGAGGCTGAGGCTAGAGGATTGCCTGAGCCCAGGGGTTCAATATCAGCCTGGTCAACTTGGTGAGACCTCATGTCTACAATACATCACAAGAACTAGCCAGGTGTGGTAGCGTGCATTTGTAGTTCCAGCTACTTGGAAGGCTGAGGTGGAAGGATCACCTAGTTCAGCAGGTCATGGTGTGCCACTGCACTCCAGCCTGGGCAACAAGCATGAGACTATAACTCGAAAGAAAGAAAGAGAGAGAGAGAGAGAGAGAGAAATTTACAGCTTAGTTAAAAAATATGATATCATACAATAGTAACTCTTATAAAAGAAGTAAGTGATAATTAACAGTTGATAATGTCTACCATACATTTGGAGAGTTCAAAAGAAGGAACGACACATCTATTTTGAAACCCTAAAATACTTTATTGAAAGACTGCATCTGAGAAGGGTTCTGGGTGATGGACTGACAGTAGTAGGTTTGGAAGGAAGTTCCAGAAAGGAAAAGAATAGATCAAGGCATGTGCATGAGGAAAAAGCAACCGAAAGTCAATGACAAAGCATGTCATCAATAGAAAAGATAATGAAGACACCAATTTGACAGGAGTGTAGAATCCCTTAAAAGGTTAAGGTGAGAAAAGTGAGTTGAAAAATCAAAATGAAGAATTAGCATGTAGTTCAACACATGGCATAAAAGACCTTTTGAAGAGAGTAACTCTGTTGAGTTGCCATTTATGCAAGTATGTTGGGTAGTGACTTGTAAGCCAAATAAGCTGGTGGAACCACTAAAGATGGCAAAGCTCAGTCAGGGTGGTGCTATCTATGTGGTAAACCAGGGTAAGATGATAAACCCACAGGTGCTAGAAGGACAACAGAAGGAATGAAGAGAGAGGATTTGAGGGTCATTGTTGATGATGAATTTCTACAATATGTCATCTGATTAGATTGTAAACCTGGGTTAAGAACTTTCAGTTCAATGAGTAGGAGAACAACCCAAGGAAAAGAATTTGAGGGGGAAAATGAGCCTAATATTAAGTATCAGGCATTTAATGTGTCTGAGGCTATTGAGAGTACCTTTCAAACCAACACCTCCAACCTCCCGCTACACACACAGCACATTCACAAAAGTAGATATGCAGTTCAAAGTCATGAGAGCAGATGTATTTTCTATGACCAGGAGGACCATTACTAAAAATACCCTCCAAGTTTTTTGTTTCAGATGAGGGTGGCACTAGTGTAAATATGAGCTTTCAAGTTGAAGGTGCTACTATTGTTACTTAGATGTGCTCTTCTACTTAAGAGTGTTATTTCCTATGGCGTGAGCATTCCCCTGAGAGCACTAGCACATTCTGAAGGCCCCTCACAGAGATTGGAGGGAATGGTCTTACAGCCAAAACCGACAGGACCTGTGGACTTCCAATTAGTGCCAATGAGAGTAAAGCATTTTGTTATGCCACTCCATTCAAGAGGTTCGGTGGAGCCGACTACCATGCTACTTACTGCTGTCATTGCTGAGTGATTTGAGTTACATTGCTCAAGTCTGTAAGCCGATTCCAGTTTGTTGTAGTGGAAAATGCAGGGGATTTTGTATCCTACAGGCTTGGACTTTACTTCCATTTTAGTCATTTGATCATAATCCCATTTAATCTAGGGGAGGATAAATTTTTACCTTGGTAATCTAAGCTTCGTCAATTCTATCACAGATAGTGATTTATTTGTGTAAACTTCAATTGAATTTTTATTTGATCATTTTTTATTTATAAAGAAAAACTGTGTATATTTATGATATAAAAACAATCAGTATGGAGATTTCTCTTAGATCTAAAAGTAGAACTACCATTTGATCCAGTAATCCCACTACTTGGTATCTACCCCAAAGAACAGAGGTCATTATACAAAAAGACACCTGCACTCGTATGTTCATTGCAGCACAATTCACAATTGCAAAGATGTGGAATCAACCTAAATGCCCATCAGTTGATGAGTGGATAATTAAAATGAGGTATAATATACCACGGATTACTATTCAGTCTTGAAAAAGGATGAAATAATGTCTTTTGCAGCCACCTGGATGGAATTGGAGACTAGTATCCTAAATGAAGTAATGCAGGAACAGAAAATCAAATGGTTCATGCTCTCACTCACAAATGGGAACGAAACTAAGGAACTGCAAAGGCATATAGAAGGACATAAAGGACATTTAAAACTCAGAAAGGGGTGGCAGGGGGTACAGATTTTTAAAAAATCACTTATTGCGTATAATACACACAGGTAGGGGTGAAGGGTACACTTAAAGCCCAGACTTCTTCAACATTATACAATGCATCCATGTAACTAAAAATCATTTGTGCCTCCTAAAGCCATTGAAATAAAAATTTAAAATATATACTTAGGGCCAAAAAAAGAAAAAATCGTGATGTTATGATATGTATACATTGTGAAATGACAAATCAAGCTATTTAATATATGTATTATCCCACATAGTTTTTTTTGTTTTCTTTTTGTTTGTTTGTTTGTTTGTTTTGGTGAAAGGATTTAAAATCTACTCACTTTGAAATTTAAAAATATACAATGTATTGTTTTAACTTCAGTCATTGTGATAGGCAATAAATCTCTGGATGTTATTTCTCCTGTGTAACTGAAATTTTGTTTCCTTTGACCCACATCTTCCCAATCCCCTGCCCCTACCCTCAGCCTCTGGTAACCACTATTTTACTCTCTGTTTTTATGAAATTCTTATCATTTGCAACAACATGGATGAACCTAGAGTACATTACGTTGCATGAAAAAAGCAAGGTACAGAAAGGCAAATATCATATGATCCCATTTACATGTGGAGCACAAAAAACATTTAAACAAGTTTTTGACAACTACTAAAATAGACATTCAGACAGTTATTTGAAACCAAAAATAAAGCTCCATTCTAATTTTTCTTCCTTCTTATTATCATCTTAATTATTAGTAACAGATCATTTTCCCAACATGCCACTTTGGCATGAATGGAATTTGATGATTCCATTCATTGATTGATTCAAAAATATAGTTGGGTATCAATTGTATTCCAAGCATTGTGGTAGGTTCTAATAATCCACAAGTAGTAGAGAGACCGTTTTATACTCAAGTGGTTTATTATCTAGGAGCAGAGACAGGAACACACACCTTTTTTTGAGGATATATTTTTGTCCACAACTTTGAGAAGATACTAGGTACTCAATTAAGTCTTAAGACAATACAGACACAAAATACAACACAAAATCACAAATGAATTTTCAAAGTATTACTTATCTGAACATTTTTGACAACTTTTAGCCAAACTTTAATGATTAATTTATTTTCTCTCAGAAATCCCCACAAAACTGAGGCATCAATTCCTAGACAGTTGTTTTTGTAGGTTTGATGATTCCATTAAATAGTCGGTAAAAAATGGTAATAGCAGCAAGAGTCAAACTGACACATATTCTGAAGCACATATTCTACCATGAGTGTGCAGTGAGTTAATAAGGTAGTCATAATCTTTTATTATTGAATTAGAATGCAATCACAGGACTCCTTTAGGAGTCAAAATTCCCTGAAAATGTTACAGCAAGGACTCAAGCCAGCTCAGGCTAAAGAGTGGCCATTCCATCTTCTCTGAGATCAAAAGTAAAATGGAACTGACTCTCTGCTCTGATCTTCTATCTTGTGGACCTTTCTTCTCTCACACCTGTGTCCATACCTAGACACACTGAAGTTATTGCACCCAAAGTCATATTTTTATCTTTAAAATCTGTCTGTAACTGATTATCTTCCAAATAATGAGTTTAATCCTAAGTAATTATAATATAACCTTTTTCTTATCTAGTTTACAAAGAGAATTAGAACTGAGGATATTAAATGACTTGGGGGAGTACAATCAGGAAGTAACTCCATTGTTATCTAACCTTCTGTGCCACTTGATAATAATTTGGGCATACCTTAGATTTTTTATCACTTTCAGTTACAACAACACATTATAATGATGATAATAATGATGATAGATATATAGATGATAAATTAGTAGAGATGATATAGATATATGATGATGATAGATGGATAGATGGATGGATAGACAGATAGATAGATAGATAGATAGATAGATAGATAGATAGATAGATAGATAAATATTCGATTTTAAAAGTTCAATCTCTTCTAAATACAGGTATCAATCTCATACCTGATTTCCTGCAAAGATCATAATGAAGTTTAAACTTCAGGGTCCTGAATTTGAATGACCTCTTATAAACCCCGTACGTAATGTTGTATTTGTACTTGTGTGTTCCCCCTTGTTTTTTTGTTTGTTTGTGTGTTTTGAGTTGGAGTCTCACTCTGTCGCCCAGGCTGGAGTGCAGTGGCACACTCATGTCCACTTGAGTTGACCTGCTGGCCTCCAGCTGTCCTTCGGCCTCAGGCTTCCAAGTAGCCAGAACTACACTACCATGCCTGGCTAATTTTTTATTTATTGTAGAGTCGAGGTCTTGTCAAGTTGCCCGGGCTGGTCTCGGACCCATGGGCTCAGGAAATCCACTTGCCTCAGCCTCCCAAAGTGCTGGGATTACAGGCTGAGCCACCGAGCCTGGCCCTATTCTACTTTTTGAGGGGAATTCTCCAAATTGCATGAAGCTCCCCAAAGCCCGAATTTACCTCTCCTGGCAATTTAGGCCTGATCAGTGACTGAAAGTACATGTAAGGTGGCATAGAACTAACCTACTCTTTGACCCTTCCTCCTCCCTCCCTCATTTCTACCCCTCACTCCTCCAAGTAAAAGTAGAAGAACAAAACACAAAAGAGAGGAGCAATTGTGTATTCACTTAACAGCAACTGTTTGTAGTTAATTCTTGACTATAGATATCTTCTCCAAAACAAACATCTACATACTCGCTCTCTCTAGGGGTAAAGTTCTCTGACAAGAGCACTAGTTTCCCTAGACGACCTCAGATGACTACTCACCAAATCACCGCTCCCCCGGTTCCTGGTCCCTGAAGTTCACATCACAGCTTTTAGAAAGAAGTACAAATAGTGTGATTCTCCAATCATCAGGGGAAACAATTTTCTCTGCAATAGGTTCTATGCTAGATATTGCTCTCACATTGCTCTTCAATCGCAACTTAAAACATGATCTGTGGTTCACCCACATATACACATACAAACATCTTTAAACATACAGCAAACAGCATACTTCATGTGAGAATTGTGAGTGCAAGAAGTAGACAAATGTGCATTCATATTGTTTGGAGATTTCATAAAATATAGCTTTACAAAATTTGGACAATACAGTGAACTCCAAATGCTCCAGACAACTCATTCTCTGTGATAATTATGATGAAAGATTCATATGAGGTCCATATATTGCCAAATAATTTATCCAGAAATTTTGTTGAGGTCCTACTCAGTAAAGTAGACATCAATGTTTGAAGTATTGTAATTTGGTTTCATTAATTGTATCAAGAGTTCTGTGTATGTGATTCACCATTCCCTCTCCGGGTTTGTACTGATTGTGGTATATACTAGGTACTCATTACATATTTGTTGATGAAATGAATAAGTGAGTGAGTGAGTGAGGGAGTGAATTAATGAACAAATGATCTCTTCCCCCAACGTGTTCATCATCCAGGTCAAACTTGAGTAAGCAGAATAAAAGTAGGCAGAAAGAAATCTCATTATAACCTACCAAGTACACTTTTTATTTCTTACAACGCTCGACATGCACTGGTATTACATATATATTTCATCTACTCAGTTTCCTCAGAGGCTTGTGTCTCTGTGGTTCAGCCATGTTTATCTCCTCCTCAAATGCACAAATAACAATCCTGGAAAAGGTGCCAGACCAAATAAAATGCTTTCTTTTTCTTGTCTTATAAGGAATGAGTCTATTTCTAACATAAAGGAGTCTACCCATAATTATCTGTGCTTTCCATTCTTCTATCATACGATTTGTCCCAACACAGGTAAATCAACAATAATCTCATAACAAATCCCAAAGTGGAAATAGCTATAGCTTTCTCTGGAAATTAGCTCTAGGCCAGAATTTATTTTCCAGCTTTCATTTAGAAATTAACTATTCATTTATTTTAAAAACATAGTATAATGAAACAATGTTTTTACAGATTTTGAAAATGTTGTGAACCCAGATAGAAAAAAGTTTGATCAGATTGAAATTTTTAATACTGCAATGTGTTCTGGATGCCATTATAGCTTGTTCTTTTTTTTTTTAACTTATTATGAGAATCATAATTCTTTTAAATGGAACTTTATGAAAATGAATCTCTAGTACCATATATGTAATATTTATGGTAAGATGCTTTATATTTTAAAATGAATCTTTATGATAATATTGTTACCAATGTGTAAATAAGATGGGGAAAATAGGAAAATGAGTAGATTTCTCTTCAAGAAACATGTAGCTTGCCTTTTGTTGAGTGTGCAGCTTACCTTTTATGAACCTTTAACCCTTAATGGACTTCCCTTTTCTCTTCATGAGTTGATAGACATGTCCCAAATGAGTCAACATACTCTTCAAATCACATGGTGACTCTATGGCCAAGACTGTTCAGGCCTCACTGCCTGAAGTAATGATAGGAAGATTCTCCTCCTTCTCACAAACCTGTGACAACCACTTCACAACTTTTACCATCCCATAAAGCTGATAAAGCCACAGATTAGGATCCCAGATTCTGGTCATTTCTATATAATCCATTGCTTTTAATTTTATAAGCATCTTGGCTAGTGGAACTTTTCTTTAAAATTATACCAGTGGCCAGAAATGAAAAATGACACTTTTTTTTTCTTTTGACCCTTCACTTCATGGGTGCTGTCATTACCTGTGTAACTCAAGTACAAAACCAAAACCTACTGAACATTCAAGGTGCACATCTGGAGTATATTTTAGGATTTTTCTTTAAAATTAAATTGCTAAATGTATTAATTCTCCATTTCACTTAGTATTTGCTAGCTTAGGGGAGAAAGGGAGAGTCTAAGAGAGTTTTATAATGATAAGGGCAAGAAGTATATATTGACAAGGAGGTCTTCCACATGATGAAATGTGCTATCCTCAGTGAATACTGTGACAACACCATGGACTTCATGTATTTAAAAAATTTTAAATCTACAGGGTAATATTAATCCTTTTTAAATGTATGAGAGTCATGTAAATTGTGTTATTAGTAAAGCACTTGAGGTCATGTTTTAAAGCTTTCCATGTTTGAATCGACAAGTAGTTTGCCAAGGAATGGAATCCCAGTCACTTAGTGCAGCTAAGCAAACACACAAAGCAGACTTTCTAATGGCAGGAGCAGGATTTCCCTCACCATGACAAGAATGATTTTGAAACCAAGAAACTTTAGTTTTCCTTTCAAGAAAAGTGATTTACAGGAGAAGGCTGTAGGGAATAAAAAGGAACACTACTTCATCCAAAAAGGAGACAAGAACCTTGCCTGAGGCAGCATCGTGACACTGCCAATGCAACAAGGTTGTGAAATTCAGTTTTTGTTTTTGTGGTGATGTCTGAAAGTACCGGTGACTGCTCTGATGTCTTGCTATCATGCGTCTCTAGTTCCGGATCTACTTCCTTCTAACTGCTAATGAAAACAGGGCAATGGGCATAGCCCTGGGTAGGTCTCCATTTCCATCCTTCTGCTGTTTGCATTGATACATGGCTTCTTCTGAACATTTCTAAATAATTCTCTTTAGTTTTTAAGACAGAAAATATAACTCTCTCCTTGCCTATTTAAATAAATATACTGTGTCTTCAAAGGCTATTTAAACTTCTGTCTTGTAAGCCAGCTATCGATTTCTTTATTTCTCTAACCCTAGGCATCCACTAAAAACAGTCTCTGATAATTAAAGTGCATCTTGTGACTAATCAACTGACTAAATCACAGTAACTGAGGAAAATCAGGACAAGCCTAATAGTAGCCAAGCTTAAATAGGCCTTTAAAATAAAAATAGAACATGTGACTCAGAATACAGTACCAGTTCTTCATCTTACAGATGTTCCCAGCCATCAGAGTCAGCGTGGGCTATGACACTGGTAAGTGTGGGCTGAATGGGTAAAAATTTGGAGAGAATGATAGACTTTTTTCCCCAGACTATCTTCTGTACTATTACCTCCCATCACTTTATGTTTTACAGAATGTACAGAAAACTTTGCTTACTCACTTCTTATTTGCCTTAATAGCAAGCTTTCAGTGAGACTTAAATTAGTAATAGAGTTGCCTCCCTCTTCTAATGGCATTTTAGGATTATACAAAACACATCTTAGGAAACAAGTGTCTGGCTTTAGTTACTAATTAGCTGAGTGGCCCCCTCATTAAACAAAACTCACCAATGATTTCTGTCATGATACACCATTCATTGGGCCAACCAGACAGAAAAGACGGCATCTCTGACCATGGAAGGGACATGACAAAAATGCTGTCATGATATTTATATCCCACCTACTCGAAAGACCAATTGAGAAACTCCATATGGACTCCAGTTTGCCACTAGCCCACAGAATTGAAGTTTCTTAGCTGACTTAAATTAAGAATTTTGGGTAAGTGTAAAACTTTGCATATATTTATTTTCATAATTCTTAGCAGTTTATTTTCATATAGTTTTTCTCATCCTACCCAATTCTTCTTTAGTTGACACAATAGGCAAAAAACAATGTTCTTAGAAAGCTTGTTAGAAGAGAGGACCAGGTATAACAGGAAAACTAAAAGAATATTGTCACATATTAATGCTCAAAGGTGTATTAATGAGAGAAAGGTATGTGTACTTAGTTTAAGACAACAAGAAAAAGAACCTAGCTTACATAGAAGCAGACTGGCTGATTTGAATTATCTGAAACCCCTTCCTCTCACTTCTCAACATTGGCCAAATGGCAGGTGGTACAAGTCCAGTTCCCCAGTAAGTTCCTGTAAACAAAACTACTTATTTATAGACAGCGTCTCAGTACTGTTTTCAGGAGCTCAGTCAGCATGCAACTCAGAGCCACCTATCAAAAATAATAATAATAAAGATAACAAATCTTGTTTTCAAAGATTTTCTGTACAACTAGAACCAGGTATTCTTCCACTGATGTATTTGGAGGACCCTCAGGGTTGTGACTTGATAACTAGTTTTTAAAGAAACATGGAAAAAAGCCCATGAGCTCCTTCATTGAAACAAAAAGAAAAATAGGCTGACATCATGGAAATCTGCCAGCAGACCTAAGCAAAATGTCATGTGTCTACTTCTCCTTTCTGTTCTTTCTTCTTTCTGTAGGGACTTGGTAGAGGAATAGCTGAGCCTTGGTGTATATAGATATATGCTCAAGTAGAAAACTGAGCTATTAAAATATTGAAGGTTTCCACATAAACTTTGCCTTATCTATTTATAAAACTAAGGCAAAGTAAAATAACAATAACACCAATAATAATGTTTTACTTTTAAAATATATGTTTCAATATACTTTCATTTATGCTCATTATTCTCCTTATGATATTTGAAGATAAATACAGATGAACTCAGAGTATATTTCAGAAAGTAATTCTTCGACTATTTTAATCTAGACTTTGTGTTACATATAGAAAATTTTCAGAAGAGGATGACTGCCCAGATGGATAAATAACATGGCCGTTTTTAATGTAATAACCTCATACATTCTCAATTACTGAAAATATTAACCAATGACTAAACAAAATCACTTCACACGTTCGCCTATTTTTATTCAGCAACTATCAAATTCAAGGCATCTTGTTTGTTCTGAAGTGAATACAGTTGCAGAGGTTCACAAATTCAATCTTACTCTTCAGGAACTAACTTTTACCAGTGAGACAAAGTACAAGCTTCTTTAAAGCAGAGATATATTTGCTCCTTGTTGGCCCACAATAGGCACCAATTACATATTTACTGAATCAGTGAATAAACCACAAAATCAAATTATTCCAATATATTGTAGAATATAAGCCCCAAATGTGAATAAATGCTATGGAATTTCAGAAGGAGAGGGAATTACTTATAGCTAAATTATCAGTGAAAAACTCATGAAGTTGTATGAACTGATAAGAATTTTAATTAGGCAATAGTTGAAAATGGAACATAGCTTAATAGACAGAAATAAAAGAGGAAGTCCCAGGCAGAAGAGAACAAAAAGAAAAAGACCACATAGGGGTGGAGTAAATGCATATAGAGTATAAACAAATGACAGCCATGAAGTTTCAATAGGTGGAGTAGTAACGGGAAATGATAGAATACAGAAGCGTTGATTGTTGTCCTGAGGATGTCAGAGCTTGTTCTCTGGATCAGTGGTCTCCTGGTCTCCCAGAGGATCCCTGTATTGCTAAAGCTTTTGAGCACTTACCACAATATATGCATATTTATGTATTAGGATTTTATAAATTATACACTTTACATTATCTATATATCTATTTATGTATATATGTGCAGATACACACATAAATGCTTATGACAAGTAGACATTTTTTTTTTTTTGGTTTGGTTTTTTTTTTTTTTTTTTGAGTTGGAGTCTCACTCTGTCGCCCAGACTGGAGGGCAGTGGTTGCTCCCGGCCACCGCAGCCTTGACCTGCCAGGCTCTGGTGATTCTTCCGCCTCAGCCTTCCGAGTAGCCAGAATTACAGGCGCACACTACCACGCCCAGTTAATTTTTTTTTTGATTTATTGTAGAGAAGAGGTCTCGCCAAGTTGCCCAGGTGGGTCTCAAACCCGTGGGCTCAGGCAATCCACTCACCTCAGCCTCCCAATGTGCAGGCTGAGCCACCGAACCCGGCTACAAGTAGACATTTTTAGGTGTCACATGGCTACTATACTTTTCAACAGCACATTATAAATGTAATTAGTTATTTTTGTGCATACTTGCTTATTACTATATATTATCTGTATCTCCTGCTAAATTGTAATCTCCATAAAAGCAGGGAACTTTTTCTTGTACCCTCTATATTGCAAGTGCCTCATGCGTATTTGGCACAGAGCAGGCAGCCATAAAATATTTGATGAGGAAATAAATTGAACAGTAGACTGATTGATCAGATTCATGTTGAGGTGAGAATTTACCAATCTGGAGTCTTCTAACACTCTTCATATTTCCCACTAGAGACTGACCATCCATCTACCACTCTCTTGTAAATATTAACCTTCAGTCTTGAAACTGTCAATGCCACATCTTGAAGTCTAAAACTGAAACTTTCTCTTTTTTAACAGCTTTATTGAGATATGGTCGATATGCAATAAACTGTGCATATTTAATGTGCAAAATTTGATGAGTTTGGACATGTTCATCTACCTGTGAAATCACTACCAGAATATCAAAGTAACAAACATATTCATCACCTCCAAAAATTTCCTTGTATTCTTTTGTTATTTGTGTGTGTGTGCGCGTATGTGTGTGCGTGTGTGTGTGTGTGTGTGTGTGTGTGTGTGTGTTGGGGTGGTAGAACACTTGACATTACTTCTTTTTTTTTGAGTTGGAGTCTCACTCTGTCGCCCAAACTGGAGTACAGTGGCTGCTCCCGGCCACCACAGCCTCGCCTGCTGGGCTCCGGCGATCCTTCTGCCTCAGCCTTTCGAATAGCCGGAATTACAGACGCATGCTACCACGCCCGGCTGACTTTTTGGTTTATTGTAGAGATGAGGTCTCGCTGCCCAGGCAGGTCTCGAAACCGCGGGCTCAGGCAATCCACTCACCTCAGCTTCCCAAAGGCGCAGGATTACAGGCTGAGCCACCGAACCCGGCAACATAACTTCTTAGTATATTCTACATTTCTACAAACTAACGGAATAGCTTGTCTACCTTAGTATTTTTTTCACAGAAGATGGACATTTAAAAAAATATTTATTTATAATTTCTTTGTATGAAACAAAGTATCTCAAGCTGGGTTCCTTGAAGCCTGAGGGCTTCCAGTGACATTTTTAGTGGCTTTTTAAAGATGAGGATTAGAAAAGAAAATTTGAGTGAAGGGAGCATACACTGCTATTTCCACTAACAGTCTCCAATTTTCTCCTTTATTTTAGACATATTTTAAAGATGCTGTTTGAACAAAAGTGAGGGGGTTAAGGATATTAAAAGAATATTTTAAAAATACTGACTTAAAGTTATTTAAATCCTGTAGAAATTCAATAAAGGTTATAATAACTATGTAAGATCCTTAGTTTTAATAGTCTTGCCATATTGGTTTGTTTATATTTTAGCACACTGACTCTTTAATCTATGGTATTGCTGAAACTAGAGTAAAAACCAAGGAAACAAGCACTCTAGTCAAAGACTGCTTCTACCCCTTAAAAGTTTGTGGTTGTTTGGCATTGTTTGCCTTCCCAGGTGGAGCTTCTCCCATCTACACTCTCCTTATCACCTGGACAATCCCTTGTGAGTTGGCATCTGGCCAAGGTCAACTAATGTGAGGCTGTGGAGGAGATGGGACCATAGGAAGAGAAAGAGGTGGCGGTTTATTTTCCCATCCCTACCTGCTTTTCACTGCATATCTGGCAGAAACTGTGCCCCTCCTTGGCTCCCTTTTCCACAGTACTGGTGCTCACTGGGTTCTAGTAATGCATTTTGCTTCTATTCAGCCCTCGCCAGTATCAGCTTTCCAAGGCCAGTTGTCTCTTGGCACTCACAGTTCCTTTGCTTGTCCCTTTCCCCCCCTCACATGTCTGTAACTAATTTCCTCTCTTTTTATTTGAGCCACCTGGTGAATGATAGTTCTTACCATTTTTCTGACTGACACAAAGTCTAACCCTATTAAAATATAGCAAAAACTAAAATACAGAAAATAAGATGCTGGTCATTAAAATGTTTTAACATTCACTCCACCTTGTTTACCATATTTCCAATTTATTATACTGTACAATTTATTTTTTGCCAAAAACAGCTATCTTATTCTTATAGACTATGAGCAAATAACTACAGAAAAATTAATTTAATCTCATGTCAACGGGTGTCCATAAAAATTTTTACTTTATTGTAAATGGAGATTCAGAACTCTCCACCCTGTACCTGCATGCAAGCCAGAAGGTGATAAGGCCATATAATTCATTTCACAAAGCCAGGGAAGACTCTGGAAATAGCCTTGAAAAAGTTCAAAGAGTAACATTTGCACATGTGCACATATGTTCATGTTCTGCATAAGAGAAGAATATATTATTGTCAGAGGCCGAAGAGACTAGTCAATGACTAGTAGTAAAATACTTTTACTCAAGTGTATGTGTCAATTACTGCCTGTATTTTGGCAAAAAAGTATAGCTAGAAAATGCCTCAATAACCATAACTAGCATTTACTCTTGAAAAAAAATGTCTCAGCAAATTCTGAAGAAAAAAAAAAATGATATGAACATGAAGAAACTTTAATACAACTAAATAAATAAAGAACATTGCTGTATGTTTTGAACATATTCTTGAAAAGAGATCATAGAGGGAAAGTTTCCATGGAGCTTTTTTGAAAACATTGACTGTTATTTTTACATAGCTATAAAAAAAAAAGCATGCTTTTTTACAAAAGAATAAAGAGAGATTTCTTGCAATGAGTTTTTAAGAAAGTCTTGTTTTGAGAGAAATGTTCAATGGTCTGCTCTATTACTTTTGGCATCTTAAAGGAATGCTCACAAAAATAAACAGATACTAACAACACATGCAATAATTGAAGATGTACTGTGAGTTAAATAATTATAGCACTACCATTTCTGAAAATAAGAAAGAAGTCTCATTGAGATCCATCATTAGTGAATATGCAGTTCATGTCCTTAGGTCAAAGAGTTGAATTAAACTAGATTAGTGGTTTCTGCCTTGAATTTACAGAATTTGCATCAAAGAATCCAAAACAAAACAAAAAAGAACAGTTTAGGGCAATTTTTATCTCTGTCAAGTAGAATCACAGTATTAAAGTAACAGAATGTCCCTGTATGTGATGCATGTGAAAAGATTATTATAGAAACTTCTGAGAAATAGCAGGATCCTGCTTGTAGTCTACCAACACCAATGAGAAAGGACTGGGGTCGGAGGTCAACTTGCTGTCCTGTATTTGTATGGTGACTGGCCAAGACTACCCAACACTATGGATACACAAGATGGGAGATTGCTTACCTTATGCACACCACCAAATTCAGAGAAGCAGCATTGGGTAGCCAAATTTCAACATACGTCACATTTGTAATCAAAGGCACTCAGAAAACTAAACTGGAGTAAAAGAGCTCCTGATATGAGAAAGAAAATATTTATTTAAACAGAATTATAAACACAAACAAACATCATGAGGTACTTAACACTATGATGCCATTTGCCAATTTGATGCAGGTATGTTCTTCTAATCTTATAGTAATAGCTTTTTTTCTTCCACATGTATGATAAATGCATTAAGGTCATTGCTTTATCCCACTTCCTAATTATGATATGATCCCTTGTTACTTACAATATGGCTTCCACTATCACCAACTAATTGAGAATCCCCAGAAAGGAACCTAAATTCCCTTTTCAATATTCAACATGATTTACCACCACTTCCACATATATATTTTCTCCTTGGGAATTGATGGTACAGTGTGCCCTTGGTTTTTCTCTTGTCTCTCTAATTGTGCTTTCTCTAACACCTTTCCTCTGTGCACCCCCCCACCACATGTCATGATGCCTACAGACTTTTTCCAACAGAGTGTCACCTGCAAGTTTAGAGTCTTGAAACATGAGGGGAAAGCAGTTTTCTTCACATCCTTTGAATTCTGTCATCTTCCAACTCTTCAAATTATCACTAAGACGGTTCTTAGGTTTTTTAAAGATTAAGAAAAATAAAACTTTGCTTATAACATTCTAACTTTGAAGCAGTCTTGTTCATTTTGTTGTGGAGTGTGCAAGTGTATGTGCATAAAAACAGTCATAAACAGATTCTTTGACACGTCAATCAGAGCTTTTCAACTTGAAATACTTCTATGATGCATAAATTCAGTATATTATGCACTTATATAGAATTGTGTTCATTATGAGAGAGATAATGTTTATTTTCTATTACCTATCAATTAACCTAAGACATAGTCAAGTACCAGTACAAAGTTAGCAAATGATTACGTATTACAGCAAATAAATTGCTATTAACAAGAGACCTTTCTTAGTATATAGACTTGCAAGATTTGGTCATGTACTTTTCATGGGAGACTTAGCTATAGGTTTATGTAGTTTTCTTTTTATATGCCAGAAGATATTATCCCAAATTACTTTTTTTTCATTACCAAGTCTTGGGGTCATCAGCTACAAATGTGCTTATGTGCTTTGAAAGATACCATGAACACCTGTCCTCTTTCCAAATGAACACTTCACCTTGTAAGCTCTTTGGGGACTCTCTTACTTCCTTGGCATCTTGTTCTAATTCCTTAGTGACCCCACTGAGTATGTGTTATTACACAAAATACTATGTTATTATTAGAAAGAACCAGTTGATCATGAAGACATGAGTCCCTGAGAGGTCTGGAGATTTGCTCAGAGAGAAAATAAGAGAAGACAGAGAATAAGATCGCCTCCTGACACATCCAGTGCAGAGCACCTCTTAGCCATCATGATGTATTAAACTAAAAGTGCCTAAAACTAAAGGCTTATGCTATACCAGATAGCATTTGTATTTTATTCCTATATAAGTAAGTAATAGCAGCTACCGATACTTTAAGAAAGATTTTTCAAAGAAAACAAAGAAAATCTATCTATTTTTTTCCCCAAAGAATAGAGAAAACATTAACTTAAGCACTGAAGTGATAGCTTAGGAAAACTTTCTGGAAAAGAGCTTGCAGACTTCTATACAACCACAGAGTAATAAGACAGCATAATATGTTAGATGAAGCAGGGTTTATACATTATTTATTCTGACCCTTTAATTTGATGGATATGAAAAATGAGGTCAGATAATTGGCTGAGTTTCCAGGTTCTATAACCAGATGTAACAGAACAGGACTCTAGAACATAGATATTCAGATTCCTCACTCAGCACAATTTTCCCTACTCACCAATCTCTTCTGCCTTCTCCTTTCTCAAAATTTATTTTTCCTAAAAACGTCTAAGATATATGAAAGATTTTTTTAGGTTCATAATTAAAATGTTGAAGTTCTGAATTGTCACTAATATATTTTTGATTTATCATCTTTTTATGGTTCTTATCCAGCTATCCCTATATATTGGTTTAAAGAAAATAAAAACTTTTGCTCAGTAATGATCTTTAAAATTCAGTAGCTTGAAATGCATTAGGATTTCACTGAAAGTTACTTAAATAAAACTCTTTTAGTAGCTTCTGAAATCAACATTTGAACAAATAATTATTGAGCTATTATATGACCTACATGCTAACAGGTAAATATTTGGTATTCAAGAGGCAATAATTTACACTGGACTTAATAAATGTATTTTAGAAAATCTGATTTCTTGTATTTTGGTATCCATTAATTTTCGCCATTTTTGTGTATTTCAAATACCCCAGAGTTTAATGGTAGTATTCACAAGCTTATTTACTTGCAGTTCTGCCTTTTCTTGAGGTATTTCTAAGTGCCCAAAACTATTAATAAGGATGAATAAATAGACACAAATGAGCTTCTTTTCAGTCATTTACAATTTAGTCTACTATGTGCTAATCCTGTATCCTCCATTAATCAACCCCCAAACACAAGTCTTCAATTGTGCTGGATAAAGATGAGGCATATGTGGTGGAATTCAGTCAAAATATTAATTTAGACATTTGGGAACCATCACCTTCTTGAGAAAACTATCAGGTAAAATACATTCATTTTCAGCCAAGCTAAATTCCAATGTCCATGGATTGCACAACCCTGTTAAAGTCAGTAAGTGTCAAAGTCTTGAGCTATGGACTAGACAACATTGCCCAATAACCACAATTAGGGTTTTCAGCATCTGCTGTTCCTCTTTTCCAAATCTGAACTCTTCTTCCTATGCTATCTCTCATATACATTATTCATGCGATGTTGAAATCGTGACAATTTATGAGGAGAGTTCAGTAGTTTCACGTAGCACTGGAAATCACTGCCCAAATAACAGAAGGAAAACTTACCCCAGGAAATGGTCTCATAAACGTTCTTAAAAACCCATTTTATTATGATATTCTTTAAATACACAGGGAATAAAGTATTGCGTGAAGTCTTTGGTTTGTCCTAAACACTAAAACTAAGATTTTAACCCTCAGTTTCAAGTTCCTTCACTGACTTGCCCTGATTTTACTTCTCTTTTTTCCCCCACTCCCATATTCATCCTTTTATCAATCAAGTATACCTACCTTGCAATTATGTCTCTTACTCCTGCCCTCAATCTAACTTACACTTAAAATATCTTACCAATATACAGAATCTCCTCTTCCTCCTAATTCACGCAGCTCTCAAGATATAACAATTTAGTGTAATTGATATTTAAATGCAATGATATTTCCACTAATCCACTCTATATTCCTCAGGAAATTTTCCTCTTTGTTCTTTATAATACCAGAGAAAGAGAGAGAGAGAGACAGAGAGAGAGATAACAACTCACAACATGTAAATTAGCCACCAAAATAGATATTAGCCCTCAAGCCCTAAGCCTAAAAGAAATAAAAGAAGACAATGAGAATCAAAAAGTGGAAGTGAAACAAAAATTTTAATATATTTTTCTTCATTAAAAACATTTGTTTGATTTGTATGGAAATCTGAGTTTCATGAAACTCTAAATATTATTTTGAGCAAAACCATGCCTTCTCTGATATAAGAATCCATCAAACTTTGGGACTACCAGAAAGAAAATTCAATGTGGGAAGGGTCAATTCTGCAGTCAAATTGAGGTTTGGAGGAAAATACATTTTAGAAATAAGAATACATGATATAATGAGTTGTATGTATTATGCATTCAATTAATATTTATTATGCAAAATTCTTTATAGGGAAGATGGGAAGTTCAGGTCCACATGATCATTTTTACATTAAGTACAGTGTATACATCTTCCATCACTCTTCACAAATGATAACTTTTTCTATGTGTGATCCAGGATCTATGGTTGAACCAAAAGAATTTCCATGGTGCATCTTCTTGAGGTTTGTAATTTAAAAGCTTTTGGCTTATGAGAGAAGTTGAGTTGCTGATTTAAAATATTTTCAATATAAGGTTAGCCAAGGTTAGAAGGCATTCTAATGTTTTCATCCACTCCTTCTATGCAGACCACATTTGTTTTCTGTGTAATCCTTTTCCTTTCCTCACAACAGCTGTAGCACTACTTAGCGCCCATTAGTCTAATGCTATTCTTAACTAAAACTACAAATTGCCTCCAAGGGAAGCACTAGAGGGGGCCAAAGAGTAACCCAATGTGGGATTTTCCATTGTCCTACCCAATATCTTATCCATTACTAAGTCATATACTTAATCAATCAGGTAATCAACCAACCTAAAAACTCAGTGACAGCCCACTACATGAAAGTCATTGTAGTTGGTGATTTCTGATAATGCATTGAAATGTGTTACTGACAGAGGATTTAACATTGCCACTTTGTCTACCCTCAAGCAATAGTCAAGCATTCATGACATGTAGCAATTTGTAATTTTGCTGAGGCATGAAATTGAATTACATGTGGCAAGAGGCTGGCCTCTAGCAGGAATCCTTTAGCTAGAATTTGCCAAGATGACTGGCCCACATGTCCTCTCAGAGTGGTTTAGATATTCCCTGCTTGTGGTCAAGTTACTATGTAGTCATTCTCACAAAATGTTTATATATATATATATATATGTATCACACACACACTCATACACACATGTCTGTGTGTGTGTCTGTGTGTGTGAATACTTTTCCAGCAAATAAAGTTAGCTTCTAGTTCTGGTGATAAAAGTAAAGTGGAAGCCAAACTAGCCAAGAAAGTGATGATTCTAACCTACGAGATAGAAGTTTTATGGAGACAATCACATGCCAAACTGGAATTCATGAATTTGAGACTGTGGTATTCTTCATGACTATTGAGAGTTTGCCACATAAATTCCTAATCTTCAGGGAATGTTTAGAAAAAATATAAAATTGCTTTGTCAGAGTTATCTTCTTACAATCTACATTGTCTTTAGATCATGGCAGACATGAATATTATTTTAATTACTTTGTAAGATCAGGACATTCATGTTATTTGTATTTTGCTAAATATTATACACAAAATCACCATAGTATCTACTCTTCTACCATGCAAGATTTGAGATCATGACAAAAAACACATAATTTTTACACATGTAATTTTTAGTTTTAGGTCCTAACTAATTCAGCATAGGTTAAAATGTAGCTTATGAATGAGAAAAATGATATTCCAATTAATTGTGGCAATATGTAATATAGACCTAGATTAAAAAAAACTCCATAGGGAAGTGGAATTTGATATATTTTCTCAAGTTGACTCAAACATGTTTTCTAGGCAGAGTCAGTTTGGAAACAATTTTTGAAGCCCAGAACATTGCGACAACATACATGAAGTTGCACCATGGGATGTATATGGCATATCTTGACCACTTATCCATTGTGAAGATCAAGGCCCACCATTACAGCTTGGGGCAGCTGCTGTTTTCCATCCTCCCTTTCTTCTGTGGATGGTTGTATATCCAGGCACCCAGGGTCTCCTACCCTTAGGCTGCTACTGTTTGTGGTGCTTGCCCTTGCTATTTTCATGGTACGTGGACTGCTCTGTCCCTTCTCAAACTCAAAAAAATGTTGTTCCTAATAAAGACTGAAGATTCAGTGCTTGTCTTTTGGAATATAAACCTTCCCCGTTTCCTGGGCAAGCACACAAGAGAATGGAGGGATGGGGAAGGTGGGGATAAAGGGAACAGGAAAGAAACAAGTCACGTATCTTTTAAAGTTTGCAAAGTTCTTTTTGAAAATGAGAATTCTTTGTATTTTTAAAACCCTCTCCACCCATTAGCCTCAACACTACATTGTTGCTATACTTACACCTCGCTCGTTATGTATTTACTTTTTATATAACTAAGCAGCACCCTGTCATAAATGAAATATTCATGCAAAAAAAAAAACCTGCTCAAAATGAATTTATAAAAAGAACATATAAAAACTACCATCTGCTCCCACTCCTAGCAAGCCCTTAGATACCCAAGTGGAAGCCCTCTGATTCCACAGAGAGGTAAAGCGATGTGTTCATGATGTATTCCTGAAAGCCAAAACTGTAGACTTTGTATTAAGATGGATCTATGAGCTCTTGCCATCGAAATGCTTAGATCAACATTGATGGGCTTAGATATTGCACATAATGAATTCACGTGCTAGCATATTGTAATGGGTAGTCATACCGGTCATATTGTGCTGAAATGAGCTGAAACTCTTCTGGGAAGTTGTGAAAGCATTTAGTAGTCAATTGATACCATACTGCTTTATGATAAGACTTCCTTTAAGGAAAGTTGTCCAGACATTGTAGGACTCCAAGCTTAAGTGGGGGGCATTTGGATACTTCATTGTCTTAATTCAGCTAAGAAAACTAAGGATACTTCTAACACACTCAGTGCATTTCTTGGAGTATTACCATAGCTGCACACCATTGCTAACAAAGTAAATCTGATTTTCTTAATAGATGAATTTCTCTCAAAAGGCAAATTGCCCCTTTAAGAGCTGAATGAACACTTTAAAGAAATTCTTTTCTGTCTGTTCCCTTCTCTTCCTATCCAACACATTCCCACTTTCCCTCATGTTTAGTGCTAACCACTTTGCACTTTGTGTATGGAATTTTCATGTTTTCTTCCTGAGTCAATTAGGATCATTTGCTTGACTGAAAAGCGAAATAACAGTGGCGTAAATAAGAAAAGAGTTTATTTTCTCTCACAGGAAAGACATCCAGAGGCCAAAAATCTAGAACTAATGTAGTGGTTTTGGGATCACTAGGAAACCAGACTTCTCTTTTTTTTTTTGCTGTCCCATCATTCTCAGTAGGTTGGTTTTTGACTGAAGGTGATTTCTTCCCTTCTAGTTACTATGCTGCATAAAGTTGCGCTCCCTCCTTTCTTAAGACTTCCAGGAAGTACCACCACACACTTCTAAATACAATTTTTTTTTTAACCAAAACTTAGTCACGTTGCAAATCCTTCTCCAAATTAGTTGTTAGCTTGACAAATTCAGAGTTCTCATACCAAGAAGGAGGAGGCAATTGGGAGTTGGGATAGATAATTCTCAGTCCCTGTTTCACTTCCCTAACATAGCTTGCTGTCACATGGCATTTGTTCGGGTTTATGAGTATTTCTGATTATTTTAATTAGTAAATAATCTAAATGCTCATCATTCAATAATCAGATTATGGATAAAGTAATGATAAAAATTGGTAGGAAAAAATTCTGGAGTATTGTAATGAGGTCTTTAGCTCCTGTTACACTCTGTTTATGTGCAGGGGAAGCTCTAAGATTGCCTTTAAATAACAATTATTTGCCTAAATAAACATTGAACATGGTTCCAGTTTTATGGCCCTAGACTCTTATTGCTTTCCTCATCAACAGAACGACAACATAGTTGATGAATCAGAATACATTGGAGAGTCTGAAAGCGGAAGTTGTTAATAATAACATTGGAACATTAAGGGTAACTCAGGATTTTTCAGGGATAACTGGGGCATATGATCACCCAACTTACCCTTATACTGAATAGCTTCATGTGCCAGAATTTGCATAAACATCAGTTTACTTGTATTTTTTTTTACCAATCATTTATTACTAGAAATGTGTTAGGATATGAAGAAAACATGAAGAATTGGATTACTGTTGTACATACACTTTTGTCTTAGTCCATTTAGGCTGTTATAACAAAATACCTTCGCCTAAGTAATGTATAAAGAACAGAAATTTACTGCTTACAGTTCTGGAGATTGAAAGTCCTAGATCAAGGCACCAGCAGATTCAGTGTCTGATGTGGGCCTAGTCTTCATATATGGCACCTTCTATATGTCTCCATATGGCATAAGAGGAAAGGGGCAAACAAGCTTTTTCAAGTCTCTTTTATAAAGCCATAAATCCCATTCACAAGGGCTCCACCTTTATTACTTGGTCACCACCCAAAGGCCCCAAATCTTAATACCAACACACTGGGGATCAGTTTTTAACGTATGAATTTTAGAGGTGCACAAACATCAGACCATAGCTACACTATATCTCTGAGTGTGGTATAAAAGGCAGGGATTTCAGCTAAAAGGTCCAGAAAAACTGAAAAGTAACATTAATGAACTATTTCCAGTTGTTCCTGTTGCTGTTGAGGTCAAAATTGTTTCAAGAAATGAAATGGGTATGAGAAATGGAAATCTACTCTTGCTGCTCAGAATCTAGTTATAAAGGACTCTGCTTAAAGTCTCTGAGTTTGTCGAATTTTTTTCTTTTTCTTTTTTTCTTTTTTTCTTTTTTTGAGTTGGAGTCTCACTCTGTTGCCCAGACTGGAGTGCAGTGGCCTCTCCCAGCCACTGCAGCCTCGACCTGCTGGGCTCTGGCGATCCTTCCGCTTCAGCCTTCCAAGTAGCTGGAGCTACAGGTGCACGCTACCACACCTGGCTTGTTTTTTGATTTTATTGTAGAGATGAGGTCTCGCTGCCCAGGCGAGTCTCGAACCCGCGGGCTCAGGCAATCCATTCACCTCATCCTCCCAAAGCGTGGGATTACAGGCTGAGCCACGGAACCCGACGATTTTGTTCTTCTTTATGGCTGCATAATATTCCATCCGGTTTGAGTTTTGATCAGACTTTCACCTGGGTGAGAAACTGATCAAAAGGGGGTAATTGTTAAATAAATTTATAGGAGACTATTTTTTTTTTTTAAATCTGAATCTCACTCTGTTGCCCAGTCTGGAGTAGTGGCGCACTCATGGCCACTGCAGTCTCCACCTGCTGGACTCAGGAGATTCTTCCATTTCAGTCTTCCAAGTAGCTGGAACTACAGGCATGCACTGCCACTTCCACCTAATTAAAAAAAAATTTTTTTTTTTTGAGTTGGAGTCTCACTCTGTCGTCCAGACTGGAGTGCAGTGGCCGGAAGCGACCACTGCAGCCTCGACCTGCTGAGCTCCAGCGATCCTTCCACCTCAGCCTTCCAAGTAGCTGGAACTACAGGCATGCGTGCTACCATGCCCGGCTAATTTTTGATTTGTTGTAGAGATGAGGTCTCACCAAGTTACCCAGGCGAGTCTTGAACCCGCGGGCTCAGGCAATCCACTCACCTCACTCTCCCAAAGCGCGGGATTACAGGCTGAGCCACCGAGCCGGCTGTAGAATTTTTTTTAATCCACCATTCTGAATAGTTTATCACTTTAATCTGTAACCTGTGAGAGCTGACAGCTTCAGTTGGGAGAATTTGCTTGGCTAAAAGCCAACCATAAAGAACAAGCCTGGTGTGAGGGCTCAGACTGACAAAGTATTTTGGCTTTCTCCACAGGGCACTAGCACATTATCATGTTGAAAATCTCCCCTGTCTATGACAGAACCTAATTCCAGATTTCACCTTGTTTCCTCATTCCCATATAATTTTGTATAATTCTTTCTGAAACATATTCCTTCCTGAAAAATATCACTATCAATTAAATAGTACCTATTGATATGGAAGCTTCCAAAGATGCAGAATACTCTAGAAATAAAAACACTCAAATAATTTGGATTTGTAATAATTACTAAAGTTATTTCTAAACATTCACAATCTATATTATACTGACTTTGATGATTTTTGAAGTTTTCTTTCCCTAAGTGAGTTTACAAAAAAACAGGGTACTATTCAAATTCGAAACATTGATTTTTGAATTTGACTTCCTGAGTTAAAATATCTGCTCTTCTACTTCCTAACTGCATAACTTTGAACACATCAACTATCTATAAAATGAGTGTAATCATATTACTTATCTTACAGTTACTTGCATATTTATTGAGCTAACATATTTAAATTGCTTAGAGTAGTAACTGGAATAAAGGTAGAACTTTTTAAATGTCCACTATTTACAGCATAAAGATGAATACAAGATATAAAACTTTTATGTCTGAGTATAGATACAATCAAACCAAGAGAGTTCAAAACTGAATTAATCTATAAAAATGTATACCTTTGCATGGCATCCCAATCTTTGTTAAGAAGAACACTTTCTTCTGGGTACCCAGACTCTAAATCTTATTCTTAACTTTTCCCCCTTTTCTCCTCCCTCACTTCTAGAAGTATTCAAGTCATGTTCCAAAATCCATTTCTGTCTGTCTCTTCCCACTGTCATTGCCTTAATTCAGACCCGCTTTACTCCTAGTCCAAATGATTCCAATAACTCTCTGACTTGTCTTTGTATTTCCAGACTACTCCCTTGAAACATTTTTTTTTTAGTTTATAGAACATCCCTGGAAGAATATGCTCTATATCCAAAATAATGTCCAAACTACCCATCATGGCATTCAATAATTTTATGATGAGGGTTCAGCTTACCTCCCAACTCTCATACCCTAGGTAAGCCAGATCATCAGCTGTGCATTTTGGCATCTTGATATTATTTTGTTCACACTCTTCTATTTAAATGGAATGTTCATATGCTCTTCCCTTTCTGAATATCAAAGCTTTTATAGCCTATCCCATCAAGCCATGTTAAAGCTGGCTGGCTGGCTGTGTCATCTTAGAGCTGGGGGAGTCTCTAACCAATCTGTCCAGAGTTTGCTGAGAGGAACTGCCTCATTCTTTCACTCCCTTCAACAGGAAAGACTTCACCCTCTAAGATGAGTACCTTTTTCTAACTCATACTTACAAGGGTGCACTGTCAGTTAACAGTTACCCTGGCCACTCACAGTAGGCTCTTACTTTTTATTTTGAGTTGGAGTCTCACTCTGTCGTCCAGGCTAGAGTGCAATGACACGCTCACGGCCACCCCAGCATCGACCTGCTGGGCTCTGGTTATCTTTCTGCCTCAACCATCCAAGTAGCCAGAACTACAGGCACGCACTACCATGCCTGGCTGATTTTTTATTTACCATAGAGACGTGGTCTTGCTAAGTTGCCCAGTCTGGTCTCAAACCCACGGGCTCAGGCAATCCACTCGCCTCGGCCTCCCAAAGTGCTGTGATTACAGGCGGAGCCACCAAGCCTAGCTGATTCTTGCATTTAATTAAATAAATCAAAGTTGTCACAGACTTGTGACAAAAAGATGTCAAAGAAGATATAGTAGACAATTCAAACCTCATAGATAAGTATCTCATGGTTATAAAGTGCCTGAATTAGTTAGGACAGCACAGTTACGGTAACAAATAGATTCAGGACTGTACAACTGCTCAAACATGAATGAAGTTTATCTCTTATTTGTATAATATTCTAAAGGAAATGTTCTTGGTTAGCAGGTAGCTCTCCTCTACACAGTAATTCAGGGACCTAGGATTCCTTCATCTCATTACTCCACCACTCCTTAAAGTCCTTTAATCATCTGCATCTAGATGGAAAAATGAGAGAAAAAAGAATGGAAGAAGCATATTTCCTTTCTAAAAGCCTTGGCCCAGAAATGACATACATCATTTCTACTCCTAATTTACTGGTGAATAATATTAAGACGACTCTACTTCATTGAAAGGGAGGCAAGAAAAATAATCTAGCTACATGAATAAAAAATATGAATTTTTGTTGAATGTGTATGAATGTAGTATTGTACAGTTTAGAGGCTGTTCTTAGAGATGTTATCTCTACCAGGCAGGTATAGATAATTAATCCTTTAAGTTTTTGACAGATGATGAAGCTGAGATTTGGAGACAGTAAATAATGTATTAGGAATAACAGAGCTGGTTGGTAAGGAGAATCGTAAACCCAAATCATCTAACTTCAACTCTAACTTTTAGCTATTTTTACTGAAGCATCTTAGAAAGGAGATAATTTAAAGGAGGCTTCTTAAAGTACTTTTCAGTGACTTGACTTGAAACGGTAAATAGTTCTGTCTGCCTAGTGTGCCAGAAGAGAGGGTAAGCGTGGCCAATGAAGAGTCTAGCAAGACAGGCAGGATCCAAAATATTAATGTATCAAAAGTCCTATATCAAATCAGGCTTTGTCGTTCAACTGCTAAAGGTCACTGAAGTTTGGTTTTGAGTTTATTGTTGTCATTAGCGTTTGTCTGTTTTTAATCAGGGTGGTTAATGTCATCTGATAAAAATGTTAGAAAAATGGCAGCCTCAGTAACATGTAAGCTGATCTGGATTGCTGTGAACACAGTGGCAAGGCTGACCAACAAGAAGGCAAATTCAGCATTCCAGAAAAGATGATGAGAGTTTAAAACAAGGCAATGGTAGTGATGGTGGAGAGGAGAGGCGAGGTAAAAGAGAACTTTAAGAAGCACAATAGAAGAGGTTTTGATTACTTAAATTCAGAGGACTGGAAAGAAGAAGTTGACGATGCCCCAGCTTTCTGGCTGAATCTGGGTCAGTGCCAAGAAAAATAAAAAATTATTAAAAAATTAATAAAAAATTAATCTCAACTTTGCCACCGAATTTAGTTGTGCTACTTGAATAAGGTGGTTCATTTTGGTCACTGGTGAACAAACTGAGATAGATAAATGCACTTTTTACTATTAGAACTCCAGAGAGGATGTGGATAAGAGCCTTTAAGTTTCCAGGATCCCTGATGGTTAATTAGGTAAGCAGCAGGCAAGAATTGACTACATAATCTTTCCGTGTTGGTTGCCTGATCTATACATCACCAAAAACACACCAACTGGAGCCTCAAAATAGAATTAACTCTGCCTATTTATTAAGATTGTCTTACTTTGTTTTAAAAAGTGTTGGAGTCTGAATACTTGCAGTCCTCCATGAAAATCAGCATCCATTCAAAGACAAATCTCTCTGCACAGCTACTGAGCACTATAAAGTTAGAAGTAATCAGGGAAACTTGTGCTTGCTGCTCCATTTCCCCAGGAGTGTGAAAAAGGCAGACTGGCCTCTCGAATCCATCTCCCAGGGATTAAAGGAAACTGGAAATGGTTTTGACTCTTTGCTGGCTTGACATATGAGACTGACTGAAGATGGCACTCTGAATGAATTGGCACAGCCCTGTTGTATTGGAATGGTATTTCTTGACAGGATTGGATGGCATATGTAGTTTTGTGTATTGTTCTGGTGCTTCTTAAATCAAGTTGCCCGATTTAAGCCAAACAAATGTTCTATTCTCTACTCTCTCTTCAAATCACATCAATCTTTTGCGTGGTCACGTCGTATTCCCTGACTATGCTCTGCAAATTACCCATGATCCTTAGAAAAGACTTTCTTTGTAATAGACATTAATAAAAGGACACACTTCGTATGTTTTAAATGATTCAATTTTTTAACTCACTTTGTGTTATTTCTATAACAGTTTAAATTATTTAGTGAGTAAATAAGTAAAATTTGTAAATATATACAAAATAAATTACTATAATTGAAAGCAAAACTTGTTCCCAGATCTTAATCAATTTCTAGATTGTACTATATCTTGGAGATAATTTGCCTACTGTAAGTTGTGTCCAATATTTAATTTTTAAAATGCTGAATTCACCACTGTGACTTTAGTGCAAGATAAAACAGACCAACCTGAAAGGAACTTATGTAGTTGGGCATTTTCTCTCAAATGTTGAGCAGATAAGTCTTCAAATTACTGCTGATTTATACTTTATTGGAGTCAGACTAACAAATTTGAGGATGATTATGGATACGTTTGTCTTATATTTCTTAATCTATTCTAATTCATAAAAGTGTTCTGATAATATCACTGCCAATCCAGATAATTTCTAAGCTTTTTCTACCTTTTACTCAAATGCAGGCCCAAGTTCCTGCTTTATATCTTGTGTTTCTGGATCTCAGTCCCAAAGCTTACTAGGCAAAGTATTGACAAAACGAGGCTCACAAGGAAAATACTGCACTTCAATAGTGACATGGGGTCTCTTCTGTGTCACTAACATCTCACAAATCGTACCAGTTATAGGATGTCTGAGAGTATCCAAGGTCATTCAGGAAGGCAAGAAAACGATGATGTAAAGTATACGCAGGCCTATGTCAAATTCTCACAGACAATCTAGTTGTCTGCAGAGTTTCAAAGTGGGAAAGAATAAAGATCTCATCAAAGAAATAAAACAATGAAATGGTCAAAGTTGGTGTTGATTTAGGGCAACCCCAGGGAATACCACAATTAACTTCTCATACCCTGTATGATGTGATGTATTGTGAGATTTCTGTCACAAAGCCCACACCCCAGGTCTTTTCCTTCTTAGTACTTCCTGGCAGGGACATGCCCAGGCTGCCTGTTCTGAATCTCTCCGCTTGCAATTACTCAGTCAACCTTAAGTCTGTGGGAGGCTAAGGACATGCCTAAGGGCTATTTACATTAATATAAGCTCTATCTCCTCTTATATTAATGCTTGCTACTGCTTTTTAGCTTGCAGCAGTTTGCTTTGGGTCACTCTTTTTTTTTTAACTTTATTTCAATGACTTTGGGGGGTATAAATGAGTTTTTGGTTACATGAATGCATTGTGTAGTGACAAAGAAGTCTGGGCTTTAAGTATACATACAACCCCTACCTTTACACATCGGACCAATAGGCAATTTTTCACCCTTTTTCCCCCTTTCACCTTCCCCCTTCTGAGTCTCTAATGTCCATTATGCCCATCTATATGCCTTTGCAGTTTCTTAGTTTAGCTCCCAGTTATAAAAAAGAACATGCAGCATTTGGTTTTCTGTTCCTGCATTACTTTACTTAGGATTGCTGGTCTCCAATTCCATCCAAATTTCCACACACACATACACACACACAAACACATTATTTCATTTCTTTTCATAGCTTAATAGTGATCCGTGATATTCACATGATTTTTGGTGCCATTTTTCTTTTCCAGAACTCTCTTAGAAACCTGATCTGGGGACTGTTTAGAGAACAGTAGCCCCCTTCCATCCTGCTCTAATATGAGCACTTCTAGTATCTTAGCTCACCAAGATAAGTAGATGGGAAAGGAAGAGGTTTGTATTTCTTTGCAGACCCCAGGTGTGCCCCTTTAGAAAAATGAAAATTCACCCTCGCTGCATTAGCCAGTTTTGCCTCAGAAAACCTTCTGGGATCCGAAGAACATCTTTTTAGTCACTTTTTAAAGTTTCATTTTCTTTTTGTGGTCAGCATTGTTTAGCTTCATTTTCTTCTCCTTATTCCTCTTTTTGGAATATTTCTTTTCTATAGTGCTGCTGTCAGCCCTGCCAAGTTTCTTTATCATCTGTCTCTACAGCCAGATTCACTTTCTGAGTCAATGGTGTCAAATCAGAATACATATGGGGACTGTCAATCTCACATAGTACAACTTGGAATTAATTTCTGATTCCTACCAGATATTTAACCCATGAACTGAGTAAAAAACTGGATGGCCTTACAGTCTCTAAAGTAAAGATCTCCCTGCTTAATTCTCTATTCCCTCTCCTGCTATTTTAGTTAAACCCAAAACTTTGGGGTCTGCCTGGAGGCAAGACGTACCTTCAGCCTTCTCTGAGCCTTTCATCTAGCTTTCTTCCAGGGCTTTGATTCCTTCTTCTATCCCAGCCTCCCTTGTTCATAGTCCTGCCCAGCTCTGGCTAAAGCCCTGCTTCCTACCCCTTAGTTAAGGTCTAGTCTCATACTGCCCTAAAAACGTATCTTCAAATCCAAAAGCAGCTGTGTCAGAAAACTGTCTGGCATACCCAGTGCACGGTCCTGGACATCATCACTGGACCACTGACTCTCATATCTGTTGGGACCTAACATGAGCTTGGACAATTTCCTCTGAGGTTTTGCCTCTACCCCAGTCAAGGGCTTGAGCAACCTGGGCCTAGTGAATGAGACTGTGATTCAAACTCACTGTCCCTCTTAGATGACCCTGTTTAAATACCTCAAGCCAAAGCCCACGTCAGATCATAGCATCTAATCTGGATCCTTCCTGGATCCTGTGTTAGCTCTATCGAAATTACTTTTCTCTAGAAGGTAGCCAGCAACGTGTTTATTTCTTCTTCCTCTTAATTTCTCTTTGAAATACACCTCCTAAACTCCCCCTGACCACACTGCACAATCCAGCTCATGAAGGAGCTTGTTTTTTTTGGTTTTTTTGGGTTTTTTTTAAGTTGGAATCTCACTCTGTCACCCAGACTGGAGTGCAATGGCCGCTCCCGGCCACTGCAGCCTCGACCTGCTGGACTCGGGCGATCTTTCGTCCTCAGCCTTCCGAATAGCCGGAATTACAGGCATGCGTTACCATGCCCAGCTGATTTTTTTTATTTATTGTAGAGATGCGGTCTCGTCAAGTTGCCCAGATGGGTCTAGAACCCATGGGCTCAGGCAATCCATTCACCTCAGCCTCCTAAAGCATGGGATTACAGGCTGAGCCACCGTGCCCGGCTGGGAACTTGTTTTTTTTTAAATCTCGATTTCAATTTTGTTGAATAACTAGTTATTCAAAATATACCTGCATCTATTATGGCCTTGGAAGAAGTCCCTCCCTCATTTACTTTGTATCTCCAGAGCTCAAATCTGACTTAAGTGTAGTTAATATTTATTGACTACTCACTATTTGCTAGTTGCTTTGATAATGATGCAATGCTGGTAAATATCGCAATATCCATACTAGAGATATAATTCTAACTCCACTTTCTCTGTAACAGCATTAGACTTGCAGAGTTTAAGTAATCTTGCTGTGGTCAGCCAGGTAGTCGTTTATAAAGTAAGGATCTGAACACAGAATTCTTGCTTTTGTCTACTCTTATACTCAGTATTATATGATCTGAAGGGAGAACTCCCTAAGTCCCATTTAGGAATCGGTTTCCCTAGAGATAATTATTATATTCACTGGAGTGAGTATACGCTATCAAACCACTGAAAATTTCTGAACACTTATGAAGTGCCAATGATTATTCTAAGCACTGGAGATATATCAGTTAACTAAAGAGGTAGGGACCACTCACAACAAGCTGCGCTCAGGGGTAGACTTCAGTTGTTCAAGTGTAAGGAGAAGTATTTTTCCCCCAAAGGAAGTGTTTAGTGCTCTACAGCACAGCACAGCTGGGCATGATATTGTCTACTATGGCTGGTGCATTCACCACAATTTCTACTTTTGGTCATGAATGGGGCATTTCAAGTTTGCTTACTGAGACTTACTGAGAATGCCATAACCAGATAGAACAATTGAGGTCATCTGGTTTAATCGTCCACCTTTAGAAATAAGAATGATAATAACAACATGCTGAGAATTTAACAGTTCTAAGATTAGATAGATTATGGTAAAAGATTCACTTTTTTTTTACAACCTCCTGAACTCAGACCATCCTTCAGCCTCAGTCTCCCAAGTAGTTAGGACTACAGACACATACCACCACACCTGGCTAACGTACTGTTCATTTATTTTTTTGTAGAGATGAGGTCTCACTGTGTTGCACAGGCTGGTCCTAAACTCCTGGGCTCAAGTGATCCTCTAGCTTCAGCCTCCATAAGTGCTGAGATTACATGTGTGAACCACTGTGCCTGGCCAAGAGTCACTTCTGAAATACTGTTGACCCAACTCCTTGTCCAGAGCTACTATATCACATTGTTTTCTGGAGAAAGATATAGCACATGTTGAAACCAATGTTCTCCATGGCTGTAGGCAAATCTGTCATGACCTTGAGTTACTTTCTCAATAAAACTTCTTCACTTAAGCTGCTGTCCATGAAGCATTTTTTTTTTTTTGGAGTTTTTCAAGATGGGATCAAAGAATTAGGTAATGGTGACTTTGTAGATTAGTAGAACCTGCACGTATTGCCACTTACTGTATCTAGTGGTGTGTGGTCTATTCCTGTCTCCTGTTAGAAGTGGGAGAGAAGCCAGGCTCAGTGGCTCAGCCTGTAATCCCACGCCTTGGGAGGCTGAGGTGAGTGGA